>NC_060269.1:151304310-151308271 GCF_021613505.1 Equus quagga | reverse complement strand
GAGCCACACGTGCATACACACTCATGCACACACGCTCACACTCACACATCTGCATGACAGGCGGCTCCTGGAGCCACACGTGCATACACACTCATGCACACACGCTCACACTCACACGTCTGCATGACAGGCGGCTCCTGGAGCCACACGTGCATACACACTCATGCACACACGCTCACACTCACACGTCTGCAGACAGGCGGCTCCTGGAGCCACACGTGCATACACACTCATGCACACACGCTCACACTCACACAGCTGCAGACAGGCGGCTCCTGGAGCCACACGTGCATACACACTCATGCACACACGCTCACACTCACACATCTGCATGACAGGCGGCTCCTGGAGCCACACGTGCATACACACTCATGCACACATGCTCACACTCACACATCTGCATGACAGGCGGCTCCTGGAGCCACACGTGCATACACACTCATGCACACATGCTCACACTCACACATCTGCATGACAGGCGGCTCCTGGAGCCACACGTGCATACACACTCATGCACACACGCTCACACTCACACATCTGCATGCACACATTCGTGCACACTCACCCTGTGCCTCATCCCTGCTCTCTGTCCCCGTTCTGCTGCCCCCTCTCCTGACAGCGCCTGTCCTGTCCTTGCCTGTGTCCTTTCCTCAGCCTGCGGGACCCCGGCCAGGGAGCTGTCCCCCAGGAAGCCACTCCCAGCCCAGCTGCACACGCCGCCTGCTCGCTCGGGGCGGACGGGCCTCCGCTTCCCGCTCCCCGGGCACTTGTCCCTTCACAGGAACATGCTGCCTTCCAAGGCCCCACCCAAGCGAGGACCAGCGTGTGATCACGTCTGCATTCGAGCTCCTGGCAGGCGCTCTGTGCTGAACAAGGCCTGCGCTGTCCGGCACATGCCGTGTCCACGTTATTTCACTTCCTCTGTGCAAAGACCTCAGGGGTCAGTGGGCAGGTGGCGCATGCACATGGCCAGTCACCTGCCCACTCCAGCCAAGTCTTGTGGCCACCCCCAGATGGGGGCAGGCTCTTCTATGCGGCTCTGCCCGTGCCTTGAACACCCCTTCCGGAACAGGGAAGGAGCGGGATCTCCACCCTTTGGCTCCCAGGGTCATCAGGAAGCAGAACGCAGTGTGTCCCCAGCGCCGGTTTACAGAGGCCAGCAGTGGACAGAGCACCTGCGCCTCCCCCTCGCCTGTGACCCGGGGTCGTGACGCCCACATGACACATCAGTCAAGGTGGGGGCCTGGGTCACCGAGTCACGGAGAATCGCCACGTCTCACCTCTGTCATTATGTCAGCTCAGGCGTGGGAAAGCTGACAGGGAGCCCCAATCTTCCCTTCCAGGACTCCACGCATGTCCCCACCCCCAGGGAAGTGCAGCCATTTGAAATGGGGCTGCACTGATGATGCCGCGCAGAGGGGCCCCGAAAGCAGGGCTGGGTCAAACGGCAGAAGATGAACCATCGCAGAAAATCATCTCTTAAAACTGTCCCAGCTGTGTACAGTTATCCGCCTTTTTCACAAAGTTTCTGGTGGCCCTCTGGCTTCGGTATTTCACGGCAATAAACTTTCTGGAAAGAGGATGGCATGGGGTCGGGACCTGGCTCTCCCACTAGGCCGTGCGTGACCTGGGGCCCCCTGACCCTGCCCCTGATCCTCAGTTCCCCACCTGTGCAGTGGGGTCATGAGAGCACCTGCACTGGGGCCATGCAAGGAGGAAATGTGTCAGTTGCCCGCTGAGGGCCCGCACAGAGTGAGCGCACACACACGGCGGGGACAAGGAGTACAGCTGATGGAGAAATCTGAGTTGTGGGGTTCTTCGGAGGTGACCGTGTGATTTTCATGACCCTTGGCTGGGACCCAGCCTGGCGATGAGTCTCGCAGGGTCAGTCTTTGCTCCTGGCAGGAAGGATAGCAGGACAGCCGGCCCTCGACTTGGCTTGCACCAGGGCTGGCATCGGGGGGAGCTCTCCTTGTGCAGCCGCACAGCCTAGCTCCTCTCAGGGGCTCTGGCCTTTCCAAGTGTGGCCCACGGAGAATGAGTCCCGTTATAAACTGAGAAAACGCCCTTTCTCCCCGCGGCTCGGCCTTCCTCTTTATTTTTATCATGCTGGCTTGTAAGAAAGCGAACCCCCTGAAAATGGTTTTCCCTCAACTGATTACTTGACAACCAAAATTAAGTTGCTAATTTTATAGCCTGCGTGCAAAGTGCCACTGGCTCGCCCCCCGAGTGGAGGTCAGGGAAGGGGTGGGCGGGATCCAGCAGCTTTCCAGAAAGTTCTAATTCCTGGGTGCCGGGTGTGGTGGGAAGCACCTGGGCCTTAGAGTCAGACCCAAGGTGGGAATCCTTGCCCCCTGCAACGGGGCAAGTGTCTCCTTCTCAGGGCTGATGGTCTCGTATCTGAGCAACAGAGAGGGGAGGATGCTCTTCGCAAGCTTCCTGGGAGGGTTTTGTGACTGAGGATGCAGAGATGGGCAGCCAGGCTGGCACAAAGAGGGCCCTGTTCTTCTGCCTCCTCCCTCCCTGCTTGCAACGGACTTCTTAAGGCACAAGAAGAACCTTCCGGAACATTCTCCAGAAAGCTCCAAATTCCCTCCCCCACGCACTCTCCTCTGTGAGACTTCAGAGCTGACCTGCTCTTCTCAAGTCCCTCCGAGTCTGGCGCACTCCCTCTGCGGCCAGGCCTCACCCCCTGTCCCTTCCCAACACTTCGGTCTGCCAGGCCGGGGCAGGTAGCCAGGACACAGGAAAAGGATAGACGTGGGCCTGCCTTCCAGGAGCTTCTCAGTCCCATGGGGATGGTGACAACCAGTGGGGGTGCCCTGAAAGTCGCAAAGCCCTGAGCTGCAAGGGGCATGGACCCAACCCCCTTCGCTGGCCGGGGTTCCTCTCTCCTGCCTCAAGTCCCATCTTCTTTCAAGGTCAGCTCAAGGTCACCCTTCCCAGCAGCCCTCTCCTGGTGACGGACCTCTCATTAATTTAGGCCCCGGCCCTTCTCGTCCCAGCCAAGCAGTAGTTACACCGTCCACAGTGCCCTGCAATGTTCTCAGCTCCCTCACACACCCACACACTCCCCTCCCACCCTGCCATCCACCTGGGCTCCAAGGTTCTCAAGAACTAGGCCCGGCCTCATGCCTCACCACCAGCCCCAACCAGGTCCTCCTGGAGAGCTTATGGTCAGTGCTCAGCATGGCTCCTGGCCAGTAGGAGGCCTGCGTGAACAAACGAAGGAACAGGCTAATGAATGAATGAGTGAGCGGATGGATGGATGAACGAATGAGTGAGTGGATGAGGAGATGAACAATGAACCTGATACCCTGAAGACCTGGCCGGCTGGGCCCCACGTGCCTACCAGAGGCCATGCCATGCTGTGGCCAGGACTGCAGCTCTCCACTCCAACCCAATCCCACGTCTAACCAGCTGGGTAGCCCTCACAAGTCACTTAGCCCCTCTGCGCCTCAGTTTCCTCGTCTGCAAAATGTAGAGAATACAAGATAATAAGATAACCTGCTTCAAAGGGCTTCTCTGTGAGTATTCAATGAAATAACACACATGAAAGAATTAGCACAGGGTGAGTGCTTAGTAAAGGGAGACTGCTAGGACAATGCTGCTGCTGCTGCTGCTGATGATGATGGTGATGGTGGTGATGATGATGGTGATGATGATTATGGTGATGGTGGTGATGGTAACGGTGATAATGGTGATGGTGATGATGGTGGTGATGATGACGATGGCAACGGTAGTGACAGTGATGGTGATGGTGGTGCTGGCGCTGGTGATGGTGATGATGATGATGGTAGTGGTGATGACGGTGATGGTGATGGTGGTGATGGTGATGGTGATTGTGGTGATGGTGGTGATGGTGATGGTAGTGGTGATGGTGATGATGATGATGGTGATGATGGTGGTGATGGTGATGGTGATGATGATGATGGTGGTGATGATGGTGATGATGATGATG
>NC_060269.1:151235760-151304210 GCF_021613505.1 Equus quagga | reverse complement strand
GGTGATGGTAGTGGTGATGGTGGTGATGATGATGATGGTGATGATGGTGGTGATTGTGATGGTGATGATGGTGATGATGGTGGTGATGGTGATGGCGGTGATGATGATGATGGTAATGGTGATGGTGATGATGGTGATGGTGATGATGGCGGCGGTAGTGGTTTTGACAATGGTGATGACCGTCATGGTGATGACGGTGCTCGTTGGACGTGTTGGGGATGGTAAAGGGAGCCACAGTTACAGAGCACCTCTTATGTGCCAGCTGCTACGCCAGCTGTTTTACAATCAAAGTTCTGAATCCGTCATGCCCTGATTTTCTGGGTGACCCCGGGTAAAGCACCTGAGCTCTCTGGGTCTCAGTGTCTCCCCCAGCACGTGGGGCAATGTCCCTTGGTGTGGAACTCCTTCACAGGGTTGTCATGCGGCTCAGATGGAATAAGGAAACTGAGAGCAAGAGCTCACGTTTCCCACATATCAGGACTGCAGAGATGAGAGGCCATGTGGTTTGAGGCTGCTCCCCTCCCTCCCATGCCTCAGTTTCCCTGTCTGCACAATGAGGTGGCTGATGTCTGTGGTCTAGCAGACCCGCCCAGCTATGAGACGCTGTGAGCTGATGGGCCTCGGGGCAGCCACTTACTTCCATGATGAACAGCGAGCACTCGGGCTTGGGGTGGGCGAGGAGGGAACTGTCCTTCGTGCTGGGAACAACACTTGACCCCACAACAAGGCTCTGGGCGAGGACCGCTGTTCCCACTTAACGGCTGAGGAAATCGAGGCCCAGAGGCAGTGGGAGGGCTGCCAAGGGACGGCAGCTGGTCAGGGCAGAGACATGCACCCAGGTCTGCCTCGGCTCCGTGGATTAAGCGGGACGTTTGAAAGGCAGCCTGGATGCTGCCCTGCAGGGCCCCGTGCTGGCTACCATGGCTCCCGGCCCACGGCGTCCTCCTGACTTCCACGAGCATGTGTTTCTCATTTTCTGCTTTTGTTGGCTCAAGCCTGCAGGGTTCGCCCCGTGCGATCGTGTGTGATTCATGAGATGGGAGCTTCCCAAACCGCTGTGGACTGGCCGCAAGGCCCGGCGCCTGGGGCGTGGGCTCCGAGCTCTCTCCACTCCAAGCACAGCCAGGGCAGGCTCCACTATTTTGTTTGTTTTGGATGTGGAGTTACTGCGTTTGCTGGTCGACTGCACTCAGAAGTCCTCGAGGGAAGGCCATTTCGCATCATTAACAGCCCGACCTGAGCAAGCAGCCTGGGGTCCCAGGACCAGCACCATGCTCGAGCCAGGCTGACTGTGATTTGAATCCTAGTTCTGCCATTAGACAGCTGTGTGACCTTGGGCAAGTCACTCACCCTCTCTGAGCCTCAAGTTCCCCGCTATACAATGGGGACTCCATCACAGCCTTATGAGATTTCTTGGAGGCTGAAGGGAGGTGGCACCCTTTAGGGCTTGGTGTGGCCTAGGTTCACAGCCACAAAAGTGCCCTTCTCCAACTCCTCAAGGGGCTGTCGCCAAGGGTAAAACGTGATCACATCGGCACGGTGCTTGGCACAGACAAGGTGCTCAGTGAACGGTATTGCCCGCAGCATCCACCGTCCTGCAGAAGCCGGCGTTTCCTTCATTGGCCCTGGAAGTGGGAGCCCCCTGCAGGATGGGTGCACCATGTGGTCACCAGGTGTCCCCCACTTTCCAGCCCATGGGACGCGTCCACACACACCAGCTCCCCTATGAGGAAGGCAGGGCCGTCGGGATTAATCCTGCTCTACAGATGAAGATCCTGAGGTTCAGAGGGGCAGGGACTTGCCCAGGCCCCCGGGTGCTCAGGGCTTAGGCTCTGAGCCCGGCCGTCCAGGGCCGGTGAGCACATCCCCGGGGAAAGCTGGAGCAGGGGAGGGCACCGGGGGAGGAAGGGGTCGCTGGAGGGGACAGCCTCAGAGCAAGCTGGAGGGGCCACAGCGCAACAGACCTGCCCCACCCGCCACGCCTGCCCCGCTGGGAAGCCGGTCACAGGGGGCGGCGCCAACATGGAACCCCCTCCCCAGGCCTCCGCTGACTGCCAGCCCCACCCCCGACTTGGGGGAGATCATCTTTAAAAGACACGAGTATGGGGGCAGTGAGTTTGCGTGTGAAGAGGAGAAGAGGTAACACCGACCGAGCCCAAAGCATGTGCTGGGCGTCCCCCACGGGGCACTCAGACACCCCTGTGAGCAAGATGCCACTGCCCAGCTTTGCAGGGGATGAAACTGAGTCCCAGAAAAGCACGCAGACTGGTGCGGGGCCCCACAGCTGGAAGCAGGTGGGCGAGGATTTGAACCCAGCCCTGCTCGCTCCCACGTCCCTGCTTTCTGCTGCGTCCCCCTTTAGTCCAAGCAGATCCCAAGACCTGAATTCAGAGCCTGAAGTGACGCAGCTCCCAGAAGAGACAGAGTTCTGGCAGGTTCCGCCTCGCCCAGCATCTCGTGAGGGCGAGGAAGGTCACGGTGCTGAGGCGGGAGTTACGTCCAAGAGCCCACGCAGGGCCTCCAAGCAGCTTCCATTTCAAGGCGGGCGGGCCGGCTCTGGCTCTTCCTTCATCTCCTCCTCGCCACAACCAGCCCCGCCCGAGGGACCAGGAGAAAACAGCACTGCTCACAACTGCTCTCCTGGGCGCAGAGGGGCGAGCCAGGCCTGGGCATGCGGTCTGCAATCCCCAGACACTCGCACGCGGCAGCCCAGCTCCACTCCCGAGTGAGACGGTCCTCACCAGAGCCACCACCTGCCACCTGGACCTTGGACGTCCAGCCTCCAAACTGTAGAGATAATGTCTGCGGTTTAAGACCCCCGTCTGTGGGGTTTTGTCATGGAGACCCAAGAGACTAAGCCCCTTGGCAGGGGGTCGCCTACAGGAGTAAAGAATGGAAACCAGCCTGGCATCAGGCACGGGGGGCAGCAGAGCCCATGGTGGCAGCGTGGACCGGCCTCAGTGGGCAGAGTACGGAAAGTCTGTCATCACACGGGAAGAAGCAGGATACAAAACTGCATTTGGAATAAGATCTCAACTGTGGAAACACACTCATGCACACGCCTGTCAATGCGTGCGTAGTACATATGTGTGCATGTAGGCACGGGTTCATGCATGCTGCGTTTGAAGGTATTGGAGATAAACAGTCGATGTTAACTGAAAGAGCTTATGTCCAGCGGCAATTCACTTGTCTTTACTGGTCTTTGGGGGCTATTATTTAAATTTCATACAACGGACATGTATTACTAGTAAAATCATAAAAAGGAATTTTTTTAAAGAACACAGCGGCTGGACTCACCACTAAGCCCAGGAATAACAGTAATCGCAGCGACCCCTGATTAAGGCGCAGGGAAGGCACAGCCAGAACCGCTCGCTGCTGTCACCGCTGGGGCTTAACTGAGAGGAGGAGGCGCAGAGAAGCAGACGGTGAGGAGCATGGGGTCAGGGCCGGGGAGCTGAGCCCCACCGAGGTGCTCTGAGCTCCTGCAACGGGTGGGTCTATCCCATCCGTGAGGCTAGGGGAAGCCGGTAGTATTCGCACGCGGTCTCCCACAGGCGGGGAATCCCCAGACAGCGGGAAGGGCAGAGGCCGAGAATGATGCCTACGCTCCAGCACGGGTGAAGAGGAGGGAATTTGAATGGCTCCATTCTCACGTTTTCCCGTGCAATTGAGATTACAGCCCACGAGGTGTGGGCGCCGGAGGTAAGTCTCAGGGCAGCCCGGACAAGGGCCGTGGCTCCAGGTTCAAGGCCACGCTCCGCCTCCCCAGCGGGAATCCTGGGCAAGTCACTGCTTTTCCAGGGCCACCTCCTCCCCTGTAAGATGGGGTGGCTCGGCCCACAGCTGAAGGTCCTTCTGATGACTGAGGAGAGGGGCGAATGTCACAGAGAACCTGGGGAGCAGAACTCAGTCTATGCTCAAGAGACGAGGCTCCTGCAGCTTCTCGATGTCAGGCCCCTTGGTTCAGGGGGAGGTCACGAGGGGCCCCTGTGCACACACGTGGAGGGTGACTCACCCCCCCCACACACACCTGAGGGCCGTGGGGCTTTGTGCCCTCCGAGCTGGACCTTGGGGAGGCAGGAGACAGAGAGCACCCAAGAGAGAGCACCCTCGGCCCCTTCCCTTCGGGGTCTGCAGTGGGTTGAATCGTGACCCTCCAAGATATGTCCGCATCCGAACCCCGGGAACCTGCAAAGGCAACCCTATTGGAAAAAGGCCTTTGCAGATGTAAGCAAGTGAAGGATCTCAAGGTGAGATCGTCCTGGATTATCTGAGTGGGCCTTCAATCCAACGGCAGGTGTCCTTATGAGAGACAGAAGGGGAGACCAGACACAGACACACAGGGAGAGGACACGTGAAGACGGAGGCAGACTGAGGCCTATGTGGCCACAAGCCCAGGGACGCCTGGAGCCCCCAGAAGCTGGAAGAAGCAATGATGGACCCTCCCCTGGAGCCTCCGGGGGGGAACCTGGCCCCACCCACACCCCGACTTCAGACTTCTGGCCTCCACACTCCGAGAGAAGAAATCTGCTGTTTTAAGTGCCCAGTTTGTAGTAACTTGTCACGCCGGCCCCAGGACATTGACACAGGGCTCAAAGTTGTCAGGAGGTTCTCGGCTAGGCCAGGAGGAGACAGTTCTGTCTCAGGTCCCCTGGCGGGTGTGGGCATCAAGGGCCCTGAATGGGACCTCCTCATGGGAAAGGGAACTCCAGCCTGGTGAGCCTGCCCGGGGTCAGGGGTCTGGGAGGAGGAGGCGAAGTCCAGCCTAGTGTGCAGGTGAGGCTGGAAGACCCTCTGCACCCAGCTGTCGGAGCCTCGCTGGCCAAAGGGCAGCCTGCAGGCCAGGCATGGGCCAGTGAGAGCAGGGTGGCTAGGTGGACTGGCCACCGGGCCGGGCTCCTTCCCACCGAAGGGGAGAACATTTGACAAAGCCCCAGGAAAGCTGAAGTTGCCGCTCTTATGGGTATGAGGAGCTCCAACAATCCGTGGGAAATTAAGAGAGATTTCTCCCCATGGATGGGGTCCAGGCCATGATGAGGGTGAAGTGACAGTAGTCGCAGTGCCTGGCACCCAGCTCTCTCTCTCTGATGGGGGCCACGCTGGTGGGGGTGACAGTGATGCAGGCAGTGGTGACACAGCTAGGGGCCAGCTGGGCCCTCGCTGACTCCCTTTGTTTAAGGAATTCGCCTGGGGCAAGCTGCAAAGAGGAACTCTGGGACCGCAAACCCAGGGTCTGCGAAGCCGTCCTGAGAGGCTCTGAGCTGCCCCCTCCTCTGTCCATCCTGGTTCCCGGCCTTCAACCCGGCACCCTCCCCCCATGCATCCCTTCCTCCCTCCTCTGGGTCCAACCTTGTCCGGTTGCCCCTGAGCCCAGGGTAGGCTCCCTTCTAGATGCTTCTCCTGTCTCCCTCAGTCTCACAAGCTGGCCTGTGAAAGCTGTCCTTCCAGGGGTAGCCAGCCCTGGGTGCCCACCTGTGCCTCAGCTCCTGCCCTCTGCTGGGTTCACACCACGGCCCCGTGGCCTCGGTTTCTCATCTGGTGTTTTCCACCATGAGGAAAAATACCGAGAGAGTATGCTGGAAGAGGGCGCTGCCCAGGCGCTCGCGAGCCAGACAGGGGGCCTCGGGCAGGCGAGAGGCCGCAGAGCCAGCCTGCTGTGGGCAGAGTGACCTCAGAAGGGCCAAAGCAGGACCCTGGATGACAGAGAAGCCAAGCGGCAGCTTCTAGGGGCCCCGGCTGGGGTGTCCCAGGTCCTCTGCCTGGAGCCTGTCCTGCCTAAAGCAGCCATGCTCCCGATACCCTGAGTCCGTGGGGCAGCAGGACACAGCTGTCCATGGTGACAAAAGGGTGTGCCAATCTCATCTGGAGACCACGGGCCACAGGCAGCCTCAGGAGGGCCGGGAGGCGCTATGAAGGAAACAGTGGGACTGTGCGCAGGTTTCTGGGGGACTCTCAGAGGGGCCCATGTGCGCAGGAAGGTCAGACCTGGGGATCAGAATCCTTCATCGCTCATTCACTCATTCATTCAACAAACACCCCTTGAGCACCAACTTTGAGTCCCTGCGGGAACCAGCCAGCCAGATCCTGACACTCGGGGAGTGGAGGGCCTCCCCTTCCAGCAGGAGCGCCAGGCAACAGACACACACACATGCACACACACTTACACACACACACATGTGCAAACAAAGGGGTGAGAAAGGAAGAGGGGACGGCCAGAGGGACGGGGTCTAACACTGAGAAGGTAGCTCTCGGGGTGACAGTTAGCCTGCAGCATCCCTTCCAGCTCAGGACTCTCTCATTGAAGGCTAGGCTCATGTTGTTTTTCCCCCTTAAATAAAGTCAGAGTGGAGTAGGGAAAAGGAGACGAAGCCCCACAGGGAAGGGAGCTTGCAGGACTAAGCCCAGCGATTTCCACGTCAGCGGCAGCTCTCCGGCCAAAGCCTTCTATGTCCTCAGGGGCCCGGGCTTTCTGTTCCACAAATCTTGCTGACCCATGGCTTCCCCCGAGACAGCAGCCCTCCCCCCAGCACAACGGCCCTAATCCTGCCCAGCTGCCATCTCGGCTCCATTTGGAAGAGAATTCATAAATAGGAGGAACATAAACTCAGCAAGGGTCACTTTGGTCCCCCAACTCCAGAAACGTGGAAATGCATGAGCCGGAGGACAGACACAGCGGCCCTGCATTGGGAGGATGGAGACGTAATTCCCAACACACTAAATCTATCCCCTCGGAAAATGCATTCAAGGCAGCAGCGGGCTGCAGGCGGTGTGGGTCCCCAGGCCTCTGGGGAGGATAACTTCAGGACGCCCCTCATCGCGTGCTGGTTTTCATGGTGCTGTGTTCTCTAGGAAATGCCAGGAAAGCAAAGAAAGGTAAAAGCACTTAGATACTTGAAAAAATAAGTTGGAAAATAACATTTGGAGATACAGAGGAGCCTGGGTTTTGAGTTCCAGATCTTCTACTTCCTAAGTCGGCACAACTTCAACCGTTTTGGCTTCAGTTTCCAAAAAAAGTCTGGGGACCAGGTAACGCTCACCGGGGGTGCTGTGAGCCCCTGAGAGAGAAGCTGTGAGGGCCGGCGCTGGCCTGGGCCTGGCGCATGGTGACTGCTCCATACATGTGGCTTTCCCACTCTTCCCCGCGTCAGCCCCACCTCCTATAAACAAAAGGTCCAACTTAGATTATCTCAAAGTCCCCAAATTCTAAGAACCCAGGTGGAAAAAATTCTGCTGAGGCTTGATCTCAAAGTTGTCTTCATATTTACCTTAGTTGAAAACGTTACCAAAAATTTCTTAGTTCTCATTCACTGGCTTATTTAAAAAAGAAAAAAGTATATATATCTACATCAGAGACCTACTATATGCGGGGTGCTTTGCAACCCTATTTCGGTGGACCCTTCTAAGGCTGTTGAGAGGCAGCAGGGCAGCTCAGGTAATTTCAAGGGGCACAAGAGGCCCTGAGAAGTCAGCAGGCTGCCCTGAGGCCACAGGGCAAATTAGTGGGGGGCCGAGATGGGCCGTCCTGACTCGAGTCCCCGGGCTGTATTTGCCTCTGGGACAGAACACTGTGAGGAGGACTGCGACAGAAAACAGAGACAAACCTGCGGGGCACTGGGAGTGCTGTCCACTGTGTTGGGGCTTTGACAGATATCTCATTTCACGCCATCCACGCGCGAGAGGGGCCTAGGCACCCGTCCCCGTGTCCCACGGACAGGAAGCTGAGGCTCAGAGCTCTTACGGACCACGCCCAAGTACCACTGAGACACAAGCAATCTTCTCCTTTCCCCTCCTGTGGCTCCAGCTGAGTGAGCACAAGCTACAGGACCCCGCCCATCTGGCCACAGCAGGCTGGGCCAGGCACAGACACTGACTGTGGGTGAGTCCATTGGATTCTCCCTCCTGGGAATTCAGAGTTAGGTCTGGAGAAGCTGGCTGAGTGGGTCGCTGGACTAGACCATGATATGGACTCACGGTCCCAGGCTGCCAGGTTGATGCGCGTCTATGGGGCAGGCATTCAGCCTGGCTGCGGGGGCAGCAGGAGAAGAGAGAATTCCCCAAAGGGAAGCAGAGAGGAGCAGCCTTTGATGAGGGAGAGAGAGAAGGAGAGAGAGCGGACAGGTCCAACCCAGCTCCGTGCTTCCTGACGCTCGCCCACCACCGCCTTCTGCTCTCGGGTTCGGGAGGAGTCTCACTTCCCACAACGGATCTCGCTCTGCTGAAGTCAACTGGAGTCAGCGTCTGTGTGGCAGCCCGCAGAGCCCTAACCAGGACTCGAAGACAGCTCCAGGACTCAAACCGGCTCTTTCTGCTCCCAGACGCCCACAGCGGAGCTCTGCCACAGGAGGGAGAGAGGGGGACTGGGAGGGCGGGACCTCAGGGTAGGCGGTGGGTCTGCTTCCTCCCGTCCCTGGTCCTCTTGCCGGGTTACCTGATTTCACACCTGCTAAGTGGCAAGTCCGTGTTGTTATGAGTCCATTGTCATGGGGTCCCTCCTGTGGCCCCTGTGACTGGCTGGCAGCACCCCCTCACCCAGGACAAGCAAGACCCCTCTGAGGCTCCTCCTCCTTCAATCCCCAGGGCTGAGATCAGCAAACCCAGAAGACCCTCACGCCTTCCAATCCTCTGCCCCGGCCTCAGAGCTTGTCACCAGGTCACAGCTGCCGCCTCCTCCCTAGGCCCCAGCCACCCATGTCCTCTCACCCCGCCACTCTGGAGGGGCCCACCTGACCACTCCTGTCCCTCCCCAGCTTGCATACTTCCCACCACACCTCAGGATCAACTCCACCTCCCTAGACTGGAATGCAGGCCTCTCCTAACACGACCTCAATCTGCCTTCCAGGCCTCCAGGCACCACCACGCCCGGACAACAGGCCAACAGCCTTACCAAACACCGGCCCTTCACTTCCAGCCTCCACGCCCCTGCTGAAATCGCTCTCTCAGCACGGTTCCGGGAAAGCGCTCAGTGGAGGAGGAGAAACTGAGGTTGAAGTCTGCAGCCTGGGTCCAGCCCGCCTTTCCCAGGAAGGCCCGGGCCAGAGCAGAGCCCCCAATGCGGGAGCAGCCTCCCGCCCACCTCCCCGGCATCTGCTTCACCGCTGGCGTGGTTTAAGCATCCCGCCCCTTCACTACCCCCGAGGCAACTTCTGATTCCATTACACAGCACAAGCGAGGTGGCGTCTTCCATCCAACACGGAGCAAGCCAGACCCCCGCCGCGAGAATACCGAACACTAGGTCCAACCAAGACGCCCCATTTCTGAGACCTCCTTGCAAAGGTCGGGCACCACTCAGCTTGCCAGGCAGGCTGGTACCAACACCGACCCAACGTGATGTGGCCGGCTCCGGCCACGCGACGCAGACCCTGTGAAGGGAGCAGCCCTCCACCGGCACACACCAGCACGCACTTTGCAAGTCCCGCTCCGGCAGATTCTTGGGGGACAAACTCCGGCACAGCATCCTAACAATGACGGGGCTGGGGGTGTTGAGGGCGGTCGATGTCATTGAGGAGAAGCAGGCCAGGCTGGCCCTCTGCCTCCCCCGGCCCCTGGGTCAGGGGCTCGGCACCATGGGCGTTAGTACAGTCTTACTCAATAAGGAACGTTGGTGAGAAACTGAGCTTCCAGCAAGGTGCAGACACTGGGAGGAAGCGCCCGTGACAGCTCGGCTCCTACGACAAGCAGATTGGTGTCGGGGCCGCTGCGGCCAGGGCCACAGCCCGGGGCTTCACACACACCGGTTTGCTGTCTCCCAGTCTGGAGGCCAGGAGTCCGAGAGAAGTGTGGGCAGGCCACGCTCCCCCGGAGACTCCAGGGGGTCCTTCCTGCCTCTGCCAGCTCCTGGGGGCTGCTGGCGTGCCTGGCATCCTTGGTTTGTAGACACATCAGTCCAAGCTGCCTCCACTGCCACACAGCCTTCTCCCCTATGTCCCTCCTCTTCTTGTAAGGACACCAGTCATGGGATTAGGGTTCAGCCTACTCCAGTGTGACCTCATCTTAATTATATCAGCAGAGACCCCATTTCCAAATCCGGTCATACCTGGGGCTTCCGGGGGGACATGTATTTGGGGGGCTACTTTTCTCTCTGGTACAACAGCAAAGTGGTTCTTAGCAGGGAAGGAGGTCTGAACAGCACTGGTGACCGGGGGAGAGGAAACAGAAAGGATCCAACAAGACGCCCAGGCCCGGCCCAGTGGCCCTGTCACCTGTTGCTGACACCTGCCTCTACCCACAGACCCTTCTTTCTGCAGAGGCCTCTGCCCAGGGCATCCGCTCTATTTTCCCACAGACTTAAGTAGCCCTGACAGCAGCTCCTCCCACCTCACATCAAGGCCACATCTTCTATAGAGACTCGCACCCGAATACCAGTGCTGCCTCGGACCCAGACCTACACCCGGAGGGGACCCTGAGGGCCGTTTCCAATCCATCCTGGTCACTGTTGCCCGCAAGGCCTTGGGATGGGGATGTCAGAGCACCAGCTAGGTCCCCATCTGGGCCCTGGGTTCTGAGGGTGACTAAAAAGACAGATATTTTCACAGCATCTCAGGGAATTTTCTCGGATGCCAAGGGAGCAGTGTGCATTTCCCTGACCCGGCTCTAAGATAGACTTTCTGAGCTGGCTATGTGAGAAAGGCCTGCCCTTCCAGAAAGGGACGCAGACAACAGGCCAGCAGCCGGGAATAGATGCTAACCACGCCAGGGTCATGGGGAAAACGGAGTGCAGTGGGAGCACGGGGCCAGGCTCCATGGAGCTCTGCTGCGAGAACAAATACAGCAGAGGCAGGATGCGCGGGCGGAGGAGCGGCCAGCCCTGGCGACTGGGGTGCTGCCGCCCGGCATTTTGGCTTCGCTGGGACATTTCCCACTCTGCTTTTCAGAAAGGCCCCCATCCCCTGGCTTGGTTGGGAGGGAGAGTGTTAACGGGGCCAGGCCAGCGTCCCGGTGATTCGATCAAAGGTATTTTGTAGCCATGGTTGACACGGTGATCAGTCGACTTTAAGTGAGGGAGATTAAGCTCAATAAACTTGGGGGCCTCAGCCAATCCTCTGAAGTTAAGAGCAAACACTGACGTTTCCCAGAGAAGCAGTTCTGCTCAGGACTGCAGCATGAGCTCCTGCCTGAGGGCCTACAGGCCTGCCCCCAGATTTCTGACTTGCTAACCCCCCATGGCGTGGGCCATGTCCTCAAAGTAAACCTGTTAACCAAAGCCTGTGCCTGTGTCTATAACCGTATCTACATCTGAATCTATATTCATATCCACATCCATCTACCTAGCCACCCACCTGTCTTCTCCTATTCTTTCTTTCTCGGGCTGACCCGCAGCCTGCAGAGACCCTCAGGAAGGAGAACCGACTGGACGTCACCAGAGCCTGCCCTTAGCCCCCGCTTGTTCCTCCTTGTGGCACCGGCCACGGCACCTTCTGCATTGCCTTATTTACTCTCCCAGGCAGCAGCGGGAAGCCCCTGACCCCAGCCAGGGGGACTGGGGTCCTTCGCTGAAGCCCTGCCTGAGGCGGGGTCAAGGATGCCAAGATGGCGGTGGCCCCCAGGCCCGGGGATCCGGTCCGTCCTTCTGATGAGTGTTTTCAGAGCTGACCCTTGTCTGACCTTCTCTCTGAGTGGTGTGGAAGAGTCCATCACTGGACAAGCTGTTTGCTGAAGGCCTGGGCCAGTCCCTGAATTGCAGTGCCCAGTCTGAGCCGGGAGCCGGGTGAGTGTGTGTGTGTGTGTGTGTGTGTGTGTGTGTGAGGGTGTGCATGTACACATGTGTGTGCATTCAGGGCCCTTTGTGACCTGATCTCATCTTGGGTTTCCAGCTTCATCCCACCAGGACCCTCATACTATGACCTTTAGATTTCTGCCTACCAAGGTTCTAGAAGGTTCCATGGGCATCCTGCTTCTGAACCTTTGCACCTGCTGCTGGCCCTATCTGGAGCAGCTGCCACTCCAGCCCTACTTGAGCCCAGGGGTTGAACCCCATCTTCTGGAGCCATCCCAGGCTGAGGCAGGCTCTCCCTTACGATGTGTACCTCCTGGGCCCATCCATCCTGTGTTGGACAGCACTGTCCCTTTTGGTATCTGAGCCAGCCCACTGGCCTCTGGGCTCCTTGGGGACACACACTGTCCCCTGCAACTGGGGATGCAAGCTGGTCCCCAGCACACAGCAGATCCTCCACCAGAGGCTGTTGACTGTTGACGCAATCCCTCACATTCGATTTAGCAGACACATATTGTCGATGTTTGATTGATGGGATATTTGTTCTGGAGGCAGTTTTCATGTTTACTCATTAGCACTCGCATTCCTAATAACATTCCTTCTTTTGACGCTTTAACATCAAAAATTAATAATCAATGTCCAGAACAAAGGTTGGCTGGCATCGCGAACCTAAAGGATTTACTCTAGCAAGTTCTGCCTCGTCTGGCAAACAAAACCGCACACGCCAGGGGCTCATGCCACTTTTGTGAATGGAATCAAAGAAATAAGATACATAATTGACAATAATGGCCTCGAGGATTAAGAGTTCTTTTCTTATTAACACGGCGGCCCCACTCAGGTGCACACTCCTCTTCACAAGCCAAGAGGATGAAGTTCTGTGCAGTTAATCTGCCCAACCCCACAATCCAAGCAGGTTCTGGGGTGCGGGAGCCTCCCAGGGGGACGTTAATTCCACACCTAATGAGGCCGCCCCGGCGGTGACCAGTCTCAGAAAACATTCTTAATAGGACCTGCAGGGAGGTCTGGGCGCTGTCTCTCCACACAGCACCCTGCTTGTGAGTCCCCTCCCGCGTCCTTCTAGAAGCTGGTGGAGGTGAAAGAACGTGATTGGGGGTGAGGGGTGGGAGGGGAGAGTCTAGTCCGCTCCTTCGCCTCCTTCGCAGTCCCCTCCCGGAAGGCAGCGACCATCTCATTCCAAACCTGTCTTGACCCGGCCTCCCTCCTTGCCACCTGCACCCCAGCGCCTGACCCCTGGCCAGTGGTGGGCTCTCTGGAGGCTCCATGTCCCCTCATCCCCTGAGGAGGGGACCCACCCTGCTCAGCCCCCCACTCCTCTACCTTCCTCCCCGCAAATTCCCACTCAGCCACTACCTCCTCCCAACACCTTCCCCAAACCGTCCCCAAGCCAGCAGGTGGGGGAGGTCCCCCGCCCTTCCGTCTGTCCTGGCGCTGTCTCTGGGTCTGTCTGTTCCCCGTAGTCTGAGGCCCCTCTGCAGCTCCAGCAGCCAGCCTAGGATGGTACAGAACTGGAGGTAAGAACATCCCCATGTGTCACCGGCGACCTGCTGGTGTCACAGTAACCCAGGGTGGGGTCACAGCCCTGCTCCGTACAGGAGGAAATTGAAGCTCAGAGACAGCAGGGTCCAGGAGCTGGTGAACAAGGAGGTCTGAACCGGACGCCCTGCCTTCCTCCAGAGGCGCGATCCCACCCGCTGGGCTTGGGCTGGGGCTGCGACTGCTTGGACCTTGACCAACACAACTGATGTCAGCAAAGGTCGTCACCATTAGAGGTCATCCCACCTGGGCATGTGAAATGGCACATTTCTCAAACAGCACCTGAGGAGCAAGATGTGATTGCAGACCCGGAGGAAGGAGCCGGGTCGCCAGCCTGGGCCAGCAGCACCGCGGGCCCGCCTGTCTACACACACCTGCACCAGGAACTGCCTTCTCCCAGGAGCCGCCTGTGGGGGATGGGACCCCCTGACCTCCCCTTAGGGTCCTGGTCAGCTTGCTGTGTGATGGGCAGGGGGCAGGGGGCAGCCACTAAGCCTCCCTAGGGAGCACAGCTTCCCCTTCCCCAGAATGAAGGTGACCGTCCTACAATTTACAAGTGCCACTGAGAACAAACCAGGGCCTGGACAGCAGCCATGGGTCTGCAGGGTCTTCTTGTGTGTCATACGTGGAGCCCAGGGAGCGTCCGGGGCTTTAATTGAAAAGGTCATCACAGGGAGGGAGGCTCTCCTGGTGACGGGGGAAGCTACAGAATTGTCTCTGGAATCCGAAGTGTGTTCTGTGGAATCTCAAAATGGATCAGGGGGTGCAGGAGGGTGAGGGGAGTGGGAGAGATGGGAGCTGGCGGGAAGGATGCTCGATGGACGCAGGGCAGAGGGGCCCCTCCGAGCTCAGCTGTCCCTGTGGGACCCAGGTCTGGAGCCACAGAACGATGTCCCGAGCCCCCCAGCCTTTGCCCCAGCTGCTCCCTCTGCCTGGAAACCTCTTCCCTTTGATCCTTCGGGGCTGGCCTCCTCCCGCATTTGGGGCTCAGTTCAAATGGTTCCTCCTTGGAGAGGCCCCGTCTGAAACAGCACCTCTGATCATTCCTCCCGTCCTCTGTCACCTGCTTCCTCTGCCCATCACTCTGACAGCTCACATCTTCATGTGCGAAATGCTTAGGGAGACCTCACTCGGGGCCGAGCTCTGTCCTGGGCTCCGGGGATGAAGCTGCGAGGCCACCTGGGTGAACAGGAAGTAGTTCTTGTTCCATTGGCCTGTTCCCAGCGCCGGCATGTGAGCTCCGCGGGCCAGGGCTCTTTGTTCAAACGTTCAGTCCTGGGTTCTTCCGCAAGCCCCTCCTCCCGCCTCAGGGCCCCCGTGTGTGCCCCCCAGGCATCTCTCCCTGAACCATTACAAGTGTCTCCCCCCTAAAGCAGCCTGTGGCTTTCCTTAGCCCCAGGCAGAGCCAACCTCCCCCCACGCAGCCAAGGCCACCATGGATACCCATGCACCTGTCCAGCCTCACCCCACCTGCCCTCTGCTCCGCCGCCCTCGGGACTTGGGACAACCGCAAACCCTTTGTCTTCTCTCTCCTGCGCACTGTCCCTTCCAGATCGCCCTCCTGCAAACCTCTCAGAACTTAGCTCAAATGCCACCTACCCATGGTGACCCCTGAGATTTACACAGGCAGAATTACTTTAAAAACTCAGCTGCCACTTAGTCAGCATCTAAAATAATCACGCCCTCTCCGAATTCCCCAGGGACGGACTTCCATCCACATGATGGCCCCAGGGAGGTATGAGGCAGCACCTCTGCATGTGGTCAAGGAAACTGAGGCCCAGGGAAGTCGGGGCTTGTGCCCAGAGCCACAGCCCTGAGGAGCGAGCGGCTCTCCCCGAGGCTGTCTGCTCCCAGCATCGCTCCTCCCTGGGTCCCTGCCTGGATGCCTCCTGCTCTCCATCTCTCTGACAACCATGACGCCACCTACTCTGTGCCTGTCAGTCGATGTCTGCCCTTTCCCAGCCCACAGCTGTAAGCTCCCTGATGGCTGTGCCCTGTCTCAGTCTCCTTTTAAATCCCAACACTGCCTTGTCCAGGGGTCAGTATAGAGCGCATGTGCCAATGAATGGGATGCCCTTAGTGGCTGGAACGCAGAGTGCCTCCCACTCACTCTAGAACTCTTCTTCTTTATTTTGTTCTCCTATAACAAGGCTGGAGTGGGAAAGCGGATGGATGGGAGGATGGTTGGTTGGGTAGAGGTATGGATGGTTGGGAGAATGGGAGAATAGACATATGCTGAATGCATGGATGGATGGGAAGATGGATGAATGAGAGGATGGATGGATGGATGGATGGATGGTGGATGTATGGATGTATGGATGAATGGATGGGTGGATAAATGTATGGATGGATCAGTAGATGTGTGGATGGATGCATGCATGAATGGGTGGATGGACTAGAGGGAGGGATGGGGGAGACGGATGCATGGATAGGGGTATGGATGGATGGATGATAGATGGCTGGGTGGCTAGTCAGGCGAATGGATGGACGGGTGGAAGGGTGGGTGGAAGGATGAGTGGAGGATGGGGGATAGAGGGATGGATGGGTGTATAGATGGATGGGTGGATGGGTGGTTGAATGAGTGGGTGGATGTATGGCAGGAGGGATAGATGGATGGATGGGTAGGTAGATGGATGGCTAGCTACAGTGACTTGCTGTGTGACCCTGAGCAGCTTCCTTAGCCAATCTGAGCCCCATTGAATTGGGGAAAAGAGGTGGTAAGTCTCAAGGAGGAGAAGTAAACTTTTTCCTTTGGCCATGAGTCTGCCTGGGGAAAATGGGACCCCCGGTCTTATGACTTCAGTACATTTGTCCTGTTCCTTTGTGACTCTGACCTCCTCTCTTCTCTCTTTTCAGTACGGCTGAACGTGAGGACTCATTGTCTGACAGCTGCCTCCCTCTCTCTGATGACAAACTCTAGCTGTGCCACTGGTCTCACTTTCCCGCCACATGCCAGGCAGGAGACTGTTTTGAACAGCCTGCGATGACAAGGAATGAAATTCCTTACAGGGATCTCAGCCTTGGCTACAGGCTGGAGCCACCTGGGGAGCTTCGTAAACAGACACAGGGGTCCCACTGCAGTGCAACTGAATCAGAATCTCTGGGGCTGGGGTCCAGGCTCATATTTTCTCAGCCCCCCAAGAGACGCGTAGAGCCAGGATCGGGGACCAGTCGGCCAGGGACTTGGCAGCCCTCCGCAGGAGGAAGAAAGCTTCAGACTAGACAGGAATTTTTGAGAGCAGGATCTGTCTGGATAAACAGGACTCCTTCCTCTTCTGATATATCATCTCCTGCTCTAAGTCAGCCAGGGAGCCCGAGGGGAGAGAAATGAGCCACACAGCCGGAATCAGGGCGTGCGCCACGCCAACTGTGGGCGCTCAGGGCACTGAACTTCTTGGAGAAACAATCCTTGTCCATGAGATTAATCACATGATCTCTGTCTCTATCATTCTCTTTTCAGTCCCCTTGCCATGACCTTCATTATTGTCACCATCCTCATCAGCACCATCATTCTCATCACCACCACCATCCTCATCACCATCATCACCGTCCTCATCACCAGCATCACCATCCTCGTCACCACTGACATCATTGCCGTGTCTAACATTTGTTGTCAGATTCTGCTGAGCACCTCATTGGTATCACTCATGTCTTCCCTCAGAACAACTCTTCAACTCTAAATGAAGGCGGTTTATTTTCCCTTTTTTCCAAATGAACACATCGTAGTTCAGAGCAGTTAAATAACTTGCCCGAGGTCACACAGCCACCAGATGGTGAGGTGGGGATTTGAATGCAGGTCTGCCTGACACCAGATTTGGTGCTTCTAACGGGACGGGAAAGATCAATCAAATGTCAAGACCCAAACCCTTGAGTGTCCAGGAACAGCCTTGCCTGTCAGTCATCTTATCTACCCCACAGTGCCGGCAGTGAGAATCTGTCAGGGCAGAAGACACAATTAGAACCCGAAACAACCACCAGGGACCAGGGAGTGCCTTTCGACTGGCAGAGATGACGAAGTTCCTGCTCCTGCACTGTGTGAGGACCAGAGCATTCACTCATTGACTTCACACATTAATGCATCCACCCCACCTTTCCCAAGTGCCCCCTGCATCCAGAACTGGAGGCCACTCTGACTGTCACATGGGCAGAGGGTAACTCTGACCCTTGACGCCTATACAAACATCTTTTTCAGAGCAGCCTTCTAAAATCGTTCTCAAGCACCTGCTATTTTCCATGCCCTGGGCTGGTCCTGGGGATACAGGGCTGACTGAAGCGCAAGATGAGGGAGATGCAAGAGCTTAGTGACAGCCATGCACAAAAGGCTTTGGAGACTGTGGAACAGTAAGGCCAGCAAGACACAGTCACAGAACTTGGTCACCACAAACAAGGTTGCAGCCCGAGGTTGCGTTAATAGAGGCAGCTCTGTAGCTGGAAGGAGGGCGGGGAGTCCCACTTGGACCTGGGCTATTCACACAGGAGGCTTGTGATCAGTGATTAGGGGAGAAACAGAGCCAGAGCATGTTCACAAGACAGTGGCAGAGTTATGTGGGGACAGGGAACCATGCCCTGCAAGGGACAGTTGAGATGGACACAGGTGTGGGAGCTGGGCGGGGGTAGGTGGGGGTGGCTGCCATCCTCACTGCTGGGTGTGGCTTCTCAGGGCAGAGAGCACGGACCTCGCTTCTGAAGCCAGGACGGCAGAGACCGCCCCTTGGAGAGGAGCCCACTCCTAACGAACACTGTAGCCATCTCCAGTGATGGGGGCCACGGGCTTGAGCACCCCAGGGCCCCACCAGCGGAAAGTGGTAGAAAGTCCCTCAGGAAAGTGGCAGAAGGATCCCAGAGCTGGGAAAGGCTCCAGGGTATGGGGGTCACCTCATCTTAGGAGCCTGAGGAAAAAGAACGACACATCTGAATGGGGACACATCCGAATGGGGGCCTCGGGGAAAATTCCAGTCCACTGCTGCCATCCCTGGCAAGGTCCACGTGGACGAAGGTGGCACTGTGGGGGGCCAAGGGTGACATGTCACTCAGCCACATCTGGCAGCTTCAAACAGCAGCACGCAGGCCTCGTTGACCGCACAGGTTGCCTGGACACCCGGGGACTGTGTGACCTGCTGTGGCCAGGGGGCCACAGCCACCAAGCATCTGGACCAAGGTTGGGCTGGCCAGGGCAGGGACTTCCGTGTCATCCCTCTGCCCTGTGTGGGCTGCTCACTCCAAGCCAGGGAGCCACTGGCACCCACATACACAAGCCCCACGTGTCTCCAAAGAGAACAGCCGCAGTGTGCCTCCCCTCACCGCTCAGCTCCTCTCCATCAGAGCCGGGTCCAGGCACACTGCGAACAAGCCAGGCTCCTGAGCCCTCCCAGGGGGTCCCTGCCCCCCACGACCACAGCCTGCTCCTAGGGCGGAACCTCAGGAATTGCCCAGGGTGGAAATCCAGGAGCCCACCAGGAATCTCCCTTCCCCTTAGTCCGTATCTAATGGGTGGCCCACTGGTTCCTCCTCCTAAACAGGTCGTGAATGTCACCCTTCTCTGCTCTCTGCTCCCTGCTCCCCTGGTTCAGGCCTCACCAGCTCCCAACCTGACCCAAGGTGACAGCCTCCCAGAGGAAGACCCCTGGGCTTCAGACTTGCCCTCCAACCTGCTGTCCACCCGCAGCCAGAGGGACTTTACAGACACGACTTAAAATCTGGAAGTAGGTGGCGTAGGTAAGTGGGTGGGTGTATCAGAGAAGATGCAATTTCTCTAAACTGTTCACTGAGCTGTGCCCTCCCATCCACCACACTACTGGACTACATTTCCCAGACTCCTTTGCATGAGGTGCAGACGTGTGACTGAGTCCTGGCCTGGAACGTGGGCAGTAGGGTGGGTGCCACCCTGGACTGGCCATAGAACCCTCCCACATGAAACCCCTACCCCACCCCCTTCCCCAAGACACAGAGGACCTGGAGGAGGGCAAAGCCACAGATGGAAGGAGCCTGGGCCCCTGAATGACCGTGGGGAGTAGAGCCCGACAGTGCACCCACCCCAGAGGCCCCATCAGACAGCGACAAGGCCAGGAAGACACCTCGAGTTTGGGCTGGTTGGTAGAGTGGTTAACCGCCCTGAGCGAATGTCTGGCTTTGTATCCCTTTGCATGGAAAACATCTGGAGGAAGACACCCCATCTTGACGGTGGCAGTCTTTGAGATGTGAGATTGCAGCCATTTCTTAAAAAATTTCTATCTGCCTGGGCCCTGCCGTCTGCCTGCCTGTGTTCCAGCCCTGGCTCTGCCTCCGGCCTGCTGCTCTTGCAGGAGTTCCTTGGCCT
Source organism: Equus quagga (assembly GCF_021613505.1). Classification (NCBI taxonomy): domain Eukaryota; kingdom Metazoa; phylum Chordata; class Mammalia; order Perissodactyla; family Equidae; genus Equus; species Equus quagga. The sequence continues at coordinate 151,284,630 of NC_060269.1, read as the reverse complement.
TTCTGAATCCCAGTCCCCTCGTGTGCAAAACGGGAATAGCAGAGGACTCGCCTCTCAGGACCGTCGTGGGGGGACCCTGTGCCTTCGGGTGCTCCTAACGCGTCACGCTTCCTGCCTGACGTGTTTCCTACTTTTGTCCACAGAGATTACATATCAGCCTGATTTAAACATGCCCAACTATTAGAAGGGGTGAAGCCCTTTATCCTTGGCGAGTGGGATTACGTGTAAATCTTTTTCTCTTCATCATTTTCTACATCTTTCGTTAAGACTCTATTTTTTATAAAGGAGAAAAAAACAAACTTTCAAAAAAAGTGAATGCCTATCTGCAGCACACCGCCCGGGATGGCAGAGGTGTCACCATAAACATCAAAATCAGCAGAAACGGGAACACGCCAGCACCGCTGAGCCCCGCCTGGCCTCGGCTGGCCCCGGGCCTGGTATGGGGAAGTGTCCCCTCTCACCGCACGCCCTCCCCGGACCGGGTTACACACAGTGAACAGCGAGGCCAGAACACCACAGATCTTACCCGGTGAAGAGAGCTGGGAGGTTTGTACGGTTCCACTGAAGGTAAAAGAAAGAGCATTAGCAGGGCAAAGGGGCTCGCAGCCACCGAGACGAAATATCTACGCCGGGGCATCTACGGGGCTGCAGGCAGGAGAACATTCCGGCTGAGCAGAGGGGCTCCCACAGTGGCCGCCTTCCTGCTCGGGGGTCCACAGATGTCTCTCCTCTCCCCTACATCACCCAGGTGTTACTGGGCCCTGGGCAAAACCGACAGCTGGCCTCATGTTGCCCTCACAAAGTCCTGCAAGGGGGCACTTTCAGTCCTTCTACAGAGCGGGGGGGGAGGGGTAACTCCACTGGGGCACCCAGGTCCTGGGGAAAAGCCGGGAGTGAGGCAGGCCAGGGAGGCCTGGCGGGCTGTGGGACCCGTGGCTGGAGTGGGCGGCTTCTAGAGGAAGGAACCGGCTGCCAGCACCCCCCATTCACACCCTCGGGGTCCCCCCGCTCGGGGCCAGGACCTACTCGCGGGCAGGGCGCACAGCCGCACGTTCGATAGGGCCGGAGTCAGGAAAGCCTGGATCACTGTGTACATTTAGGGTGGCCCTTCATGCTATTTTCCATTGATTTCTACGGAAATGGTCACAGTGCACTGTTTCTTGGGGTCCCCAGGAGTGCAGGGCCCCCCAGTCCTGCTCCTCTCCACCACTGAATGGGTGCAAACACCCTAAAATAATCCATTCTTGAGGCAACACCCACCTTCCGAGACGACAGATCTGACCACGCGCTCCTCTACTCACACCCTTCCGGGGCTCCCGCCGCACGAAGGACTCCGCCTGAGCTGGTGGTTCACATGGCATTCGAGGCCTCTTCCACCACCCCATCCAACCAACTCTGCACCCACATGCTTCTCCCATTTCCCTGAATGGACCACAGTCCCTCGGGGCACCCTGCGCTCAGGCCGCGCCTTCTCCTGTAGTGCCCTCTTTTCCTTCCTGTTTAACTCTTATTCATCCCTCAATGTCCATCACAAAGGACACCACCTGTCCCACTCCCGTGGAGCCTTCTCTGACTCCCCCAGCTAGTGAGCCGCTCACCCATGGGTCATGGGGCAGGTTCTGTGGGTTGGGTCCCAGCACTATGATATAGCATGACAATGAAGCTGTCTGGGTCTGTTTTGCTCCTCCAGACTACTGGAAAGTCCTGGATCGTAGGGATGTGTCCCATTCACTGAGGCATCGCCAGCTCTTAGCTCACTTTTGGCCCAGAGTGGAAGCTCAGAGCATGCTTCTTAAGTAGATGATGGAATTAATTAATTCTGTGGTTCACAGTTGGTTCCAAAAGCCAAAGAAAGACATAAGACACTTGTCATTTCTCGATCCCACAGCCCACGGCCCACCAGCGTGGGGGCTCAGGGCTGCCTGTTGGGAATCACCAGCCACCCCACGTCCCAGTATCCACCGCAGTCTCTAGGCTCCCAGTGTGACAACCGGGAAACCGATTTCATGCCAGTCTGTGCACATCAGTATGCAGGCGGTGCCAGGCTCTGCTGAAAAGTTAATCAGGGCCATTTGTATGCACCGCGCTGAGCTCCGAAGTGGTGATGGGACCACAGCACTGCCATCTCCCCAAGCCGCCCAACCATCCTCCCCATTTCCAGATTCAATAAGCGGAAATCACTCATCTAATTTTTTCCCAAAGTTAAACAACAAATTGCTTTGCCAGCCTCCAACGTCCGTTATTTTAACAGGACGAGGAGAACAGCAAGGCCTTTTATGAGTGGATCTGGGTTTGTCCCCAGAGGCCCTTGAGCCAGGGCCCTCCATCCAGGGAGATCCAACAGAAAAAACTCACACCCCTACTATGGGAAGGTAACATTTATTAAGCACCTACTGTACTCTGGGATCTCCTTTTTTTTTTTTCCTGAGGAAGATTAGCCCTGAGCTAACATCTGTGCTCATCTTCCTCCACTTTATATGTGGGTCACCACCACAGCATGGCAGACAAGTGGTGCAGGTCCTCGATGGGGTCCAAACCTGAGCCAACGAAGCAGAGCACTTCAACCTTAACCACTACGCCACAGGGCCAGCCCTGTGGTCTCCTCTTTAAATTCCCTTTTCAAAATTTGGAAGTTGAGCCCCAGAGAAGCCAAGCAGCCATCGCCTCCCACCCCAGGGTCAAACAGCTGGAACATCTGCGGGCGGAATGGGGTCTCTCTGACGTCAGAGCTCTGTTTTCTTTGTATTGACAACAGGCTGTGAGCAAATCCGCTTCCCGTGGGACTGGTCAGAGCCCGCGTTTACTCCTGCAGCCATTCGCTCAGAGAGGCCCCAGCACGGCAGTCAGCACTGGGCTTTGGGGTCGCCGGCTGCCCGGCACCTGCCTCTGCCCCTCGCTCCCAGGGTCCCACGCTGTCAGGGACTCCATTTCCACACCCATTCAATGTGGTGTACTGGTGACAAAGACAGTGGGACCTCCGTGGAGGGCTGTCGTGAGGACTCTGTGAGGAGCACATTGTGAGCACCGGGTCTGTGCAATCACTATTCCTTCAGCCCACAGCTGCTTACCGGGTACCTCCCATGCGCTACGCGTAGTAGGCGTGGAGACCAGCTGCCCTCCCTGCATTCATTTAGCTCCTCCTGTGTGCCAGACCCAGAGCTGGGTCCTGGAGTCACTGGACTCCACCCACCGAGCAGCAGAGGGCACTCCAAAAGCAGATCAGAGTCATGCACCTGCTGAGAAGGTGCCTGGCCTCCTCCGTGAGGCCATGAGCATGGGAGGGAGGGACCCAGGATTTCGATCGAGTCGACACGCACGATTCGGAGTGTGAGCGATCTGCCTATTCTCTTCGGGTTTCCTGCGCATCAGGGGTCCCGACCTGCTGCGCGGCCCGTGAGAAGCATGGGACACACGCCAGCGTTCGCAGTCCCCCTCCCCGCCTCCCAAAGCCTGTCTCTAGATCGCTGTTCTGCCCTTCTCCCTGTTCTACAGATGGAGAAACTGAGGCTCAGGAACGTAAGTGATTGGCCTGGTGCAGCCTCAACAGACGCCAGCTCCCGTCCCCTTCCGGTGGGTTCACAGTCAGGCAGGAGCCAGGACCAGCAGAGGGCGCAGGTCCAGATGCTCTGCGGGTGTCGCCCGGACATCCTCTCCCTGACTCTTCTTGAAGGTTCAGTTTTATTCCTCGGAGCTTTGGGACCAGAGACAGCTAAGTCTGATGTGGTGCCTGTCGGACACCAGCCGTGTCCACAGGGCAGCGGGCGGATGGAAGTGACGAGACCTCAGCTCATGCTACCAGGCTGGGGAAAGTCCGACTGGATGTGTCCAGCGAGAAGCCCAGCTGGGAGGTGCTGGAAGGGAAAAGCCCGCAGAAGCGCTAACTGGTCGACCTCACTCCCGCACACGCCTTCTGGGAACACATGGGTGCTGAGGACACATCACTTCTCTCCTCCCGGAGACCAGGCGACCTTCATTTCACCGCTTCACGGAGCCCTTCTCAGGACGCCCATTTCCACTCCATCTCCATAAAGGACCAACATTAAAACCCAACCCCTCTTCATGATCCCGCCCCCCACCTCCAAGGGAGAGGAGTGAGCTCAACAATGTTCTGGAATGTTCTCACTGGCGCCCACTCAGATGCCTGTGTCTCTGATGGACACCTCTCAGAGTAGTTTCTCCTCGCTCACGGTCCCTCTTCTCTCAGGAGGAAGGACGAGATGGACCCTCCCTGCCCCTTTCAGGCCTCCGGCCCCCGGCCCAGAGCCTGGCCACGGATCAGTGGTGAGCAGAACTGACGACCTCCTGTGCACGAACCCAGTGCCGGGCTCTGTCATGGCCATCGGGGCTCTGGCTAGAAGCATGTTACTATCCTCACATTTACACACACAAAACAAATGCTTTAAAAAAGGTAACATATTCACATCAGCGCTGAGGCAGGAGTCAAACCCACAGAGATGGGATGGAAAATGGCCACATGTTCTCCCCGCCCTGTGCCCGCGCCTCTGCAGTGTGACATTGTGGCCTCACATGGAAAGGCCTGGTCTAGTTCTCCACCTGCTTTCTGGTCTTTGAGAGGCCTCTGGCCCAGGAGCAGAGCTGCCTAGCTGACCAGCCACTGACTGAACGCTGCAAGTGAGCTCAGCCTGGACGAGACATGCAGAAGAGCCATCTAGCTGAGCCCGGCCCAAAGTGCTGACCCACAGGCCGGCCAAAGAAACAGTTTTTGTGTAAAGCTTCCCTATTGGGGGGTGGTTGTTACACAGCACAAGCTAACTGGTACACAGTTTCCTCATTCCGAAACCCCCTCTTTGCACTCCACCTTGCCGTTTCCTGATGCTCCCAAAGCATCGGGATACAGAGAAAGCAGCTCACATCCACCAAATGTAGATTCCCCCTCCCTGTGCTGACAAGTGGCCTTGCCTCGATTGTCGCATTCCATCCTCATGCAAACCCTCTTCACTGAGAGCTTGTGAGCCCTCACTTCACAGATGGGGAAACTGAGGCTGGGGAGGGCCCACATTAGCAAGCAGTAGTCAGCATGTGAACGCAGGGCATTTGGGTTCAACCTTAAAGCTCCCGCCCAGCCACGGCCCCTCACGGGTCTTCCCTCAGCCACTCCCACAGCCCAGCCTCCGGGTATCTAATTCGCGGGTTAACGGGCAGGGATCTACACCAGAACCACGGCGGGTTAGGACAGCCCTGTAGGACAGCTCTAGCTAGTCCTCGTTTGAGGACGTGTTTGGTGGTGTTGATGATCCGACCGATCTGTTATAATGAGACAAACTGATAACACCTGCCACCGAGTCACAGCAACGCTCTGCCCCTCAGCCTGGTGGGACAAGCCCTGGCCCTCCTATTCATAAAGAGGACAGAGGGCCACCGGCCCCTCAGCTCTCGCTCAGCTGAGACAGGGGCAGTCCAGGCCCAGCGCATGTGAGGAAGGTGCTTACCTGGGTGTGTGGCCCCAAGCAAGGTGCTTTGGCTCCTGGTTCAGCATCCTCACCTGTGAAATGGAATCAGGATCTCCTGCCCTGTCTACTGTGCACATAAGCTGAGGATGCAGAAGGCCTTTCATAAACTATAACGAGCAGTGCTCCAACAACTGGAAACAACCCGGTTCAAAAATGGGCAAAAGACTTGAATCGACATTTCTCCAAAAAAAGATACACAAATGGCCAGGAGGTGCATGAAAAGACACTCAGCATCACTAATCATCAGGGAAATGCGAATCAAAACCACAACGAGACACCACCTCGCACCCATGAGGACAGCTTCTATCAAAAACCCAGAAACTAACAATGCTGGTGAGGATGCGGAGAAACTGGAACCCATGTGCACTGTTCCTGGGGATATAAAATGGCACAGCCACTGTGGAAAACAGCATGGATGTCCTCAAAACATTAATGATGGCATTACCACATGATCCAGCAATTCCATTTCTGGGAATATACCCAAAATAATTGAAAGCTTGTACACCCATGCTTACAGCACCATTATCAACAACAGCTGAAACACGGAAGCGACACAAATGTCCATTGATGGATGGATGGATAAAGGAAATGTGGTCCATCCCTGCAATGGACTATTACTCAGCCTGAAAAAGGAAGAACGTTCTGACACATGCTACAACCTGGAAGAACCTTGAGGACATTGTGCTCAGTGAAATAAGCCGGTCACAAAAGGACAAATTCTGTATGATTCCACCCCTATGAGGTCCTAGTGGAGTCAAATTCACAGAGAGACGGTAGAATGGTGGACGCCAGGGGCTGGGGGAGACGGGATGGGGAGATGTTTAATGGGGACAGGGTTTCAGTTAGGGAAGATGAAAATGCTCTGGAGACGGATGGTGGGGACGGCTGCCCAGCAATGTGAGTGTGCTTCATGTCACTGAACAGTCAACTTCAAAAAATGGTTCAGACGGTAACTTTTACGTATATTTGACCACATCCAGAGGGAGCTCGGAAGCAGCCTCCCCTAACCTGGCACCGACGAGGGCCAGAAAGAAGGCTCCAGAATACCGAGGACGCCGCTCATTCTCAGACCACACCTGGGGTAGCAGAGTTCGGAGAGTTAAGCAGGGCTAGAGGCGATGCCCCAGGATGCCCTGCCCAGCACTGTGGCTCTGTCCCCAGGGGACAAGAGCAGTGGGGAAGGACCTGAGCAGACATCTCATTGCTGAGCTTGCTCCTCCACCAGCGAGGTCGTCACCCATCCTCTGGGCACGCAGAAATATCAGAACCCCATTTCACTTTTTATCTCACCTTCAAAAACTTCTATTTGGGGCTGGATTTTATCACGCATGTAAACCCCTAGCGCAGAGGCTCATGAATTAGTGAGCATACATCACTAGGGGACGTTCTAACTTTCCCCACCGATCAGAGAGTCTGTGGTCCTCGCACAGGGAAGGACTGGTGTGTCCAGGCCACCAGCCCAGAGGCCGAGAGGAAGCTCAGCCACCTGCAGGCGAGGCGGGAGCAGGGCGGAGAGAGGCGGGGTGCCAGGGCAGACCTGGAAAGGAAGGGAGGAGGTGGTGGGGCTGGCTCGAGGGGCTGGGGCTCCTGACCAGCTTCCTTCCCATTCAGACGTGGAAGCAGGTCCCTTTACCGTAGGGAGAGAACCAGAGGCAGACACTATTTTATTAAGGACCCGGAAACGATGAATACTTTAATTTTGGGGAAAAAACTGCATCACTGACTGACTGGCCACTTCCTGGGGCCTGGCAGCACCTTGTCTCTCATTTCTTTGGACATTTCTGGCAGGGCTTTTTGAGGAAGTTTCCAGCAAACTTCACATTTGCCTTCAGCCTGGGTGTTTCTGACACCGCCCCGGCGGGAGGCGGCCAGAAGGGAGGTGAAGAGGAGGAGGCAGAGAAACCAAATCCTTAGCTGAAACGTGGTGCCTTTTCTCAAGCGTGGAACCATGAAAAATTTAAGTAACAAACTTTGCCACGGATACTGAAGGCCCCGTCCCATGGTCCCATCCTCCTAGCCCTCGAGAGGGCAACGGGGAGTTCACAGCGGGGTCGCGGCCGCTGATGTCAAAACGCAACATCTGGCTGGACAGAGACTGGGGAACGCATGGAGTTACTCGCCAGGTCTGAACAGCCAGCCGTGGCGTATTCCCCTCCCCAGCAAATCCCCACCTACAGAAACTCATCTTCCCAAATCTCGATTACACAGCTCTCCGCATGTCATTCAGACGAGCCCGCGGTCGTTCCACGGTTGACATGGAAAGTCACCGAGTGGTCTAAGCTGCCCAGAGAGCCGCCAAGTGGTTCTGGATGTGGCGGCACGACAGGGCTTGTTAAAGCCAAAAAGGGAGAAATGCTTTCGAGGTCGTGTGTAATTTGATAGCAGCGGGACCCTTTATGCGAAGCTTAATGCCGCAACTTCAAGGGGCTTTTCCACCATGCGGCAGCTCCAGAGGGTGGGGCTGGCACCCAAATGCCTGGGCCTCAGACGTGTGCACGGGGACCCTCCAGGCTGCCCAGGCCACAAGCTGGGGTCTGCTGGCTGGCGCCCCGGGGGGTCCTGGCTGAGCAGAGCTCAGTGCATTCAGTCCCCTGGAACGCCCAGCCTCTGCCTCACCCCCTCTGGGGGCCTGAGATTAAGTGGACCTCACTGGGTGGTAGGGGAAGGCTTCACCGGGTGGTGGGGGAGGCGGAGCCAACGAGAAGCAGGATCCAGAGCGCTAAGTGTCACCACCCACCCAGGCTGTCTTCTGGAGACCCGAGGAGGGTGTGTCACCCAGGTTGGGGGAGGGCAGGCTTTCTGAGAGAGGATAGTCATGCGGCTCAGCACAGCTGCATAGCAGACAGCAAATGCTGGAGCCAGCAGCCCTTCCTTCCACCCTCCTTGACATGCGAGGGAGCATCTCTGAGCCTCAGTTGCCCCTTCGGTAAAATGGGGGCAATAACCATGCATCTAATTTGTTTCCAGTGCCCAGCACAGTGCCTGGCACACAACAGACCATAGAAGACATTTGTTGAATGAATGAATGACCGTTGGATGGATCGGAGAAAAGGCTCACTTACAGAAGTAAGTGAACTTACAGATGAGCCTGAGTCAGGAGGGCCCAAAGCAGAGCGGCTGCCATTGTGCTCACTAGGTCAGGGGTGCAGATGGGTCCCAGGAAAAACCCTTGAAACCAAACAGTTGGCCTCCCAAGGGTACATTTCCAATCAAAGATGGCAGTCAAGCCACAACTGGAGAATGGATATGAGAGCATGCTTCCTAAACTGGAAGGTTCCACACAAGTGGGCCTAGTGTATCTACAGTGACCAGCATAAGACGCTTCTGCTGAGCGTGTCCTATGAACTAAGGCATGTGCTTGACCCCTGCTGGGTGCAGGGACCCACTCCCACCTGCAGCTCAGGCCAGGCGAGTGCCCCACGATGAGCTGGGGGACGGGCGGTCTCTGGCCCGCAGACCTCAGGCCTCCTGCTCAGGGTTCTGCTGGGTCAGCTGCTCTGTGCTGACTGCCGAGTGAAGGGCAGGTGGGTGGGGGTAAGTCTTTACCCGTGCGGCTGAACACGGATGTGGGAGGGTGGTGGGCAAGGAGGCTGCAGGAACGTCGACATGACTGTTCGGACAGATTCATCCTTCCTCGGGAATCTCTCCCACTTCTCCGAGGCCAGATGCCCCGAGAGCTGAGGGCAAGGGCCAGTCAGGAGAGAGGTGAGCTGGTTCCAAAGGCTGGTGCCCTGCCCGGCGTGTCTGTGTGAGTCTCTGGGTATGTCTGTGTCTGTGTCTTTCCATCTATAAATACAGATAATATGATGCAATTTAATAAATCTGCCTAGGGTACAAATCATACGTGTGTTAGACCTTCCTGAAAACACCTGCACAGAGACGCCTGTGGCTTAGCCTCCTGCGATGCAGGTTCTGGGAACTGGTGGTGCAGCTGGAAGGCCCCGGGGAGCAAGCTGGGACAGCCCCAGACTCCCGACAGCTGGCCATGGAAAGAAAAATGGTCCTCACTCTCATAGGAAGGTCTCAGGGGAGAAGGCTCCTGCTCAGCGAGCTGGCGGGCAGCCCCGGGCTGGGACACATGGCCGAGGGTGTGATCAGTGTCCTCTGATGTCAGCCTGCTATATCAGAACTCAAGGAGGAGAAAGCAAGGCTCCTTAGACCCAGGCCCGGAGGGCGCTGCTGCTGGCAGGGTTCTGGGGGCCTCACGCTCCTGGAGGGGCCGGAGCTCAAGGCCAGCCTGGCCTGGGGCTGGAATGGGCAGGCCTCACGGTGGCCCTGCCTCTCCTGACCTTGAGAAGACACAGCCCCTCTTGAGCGTCTGTCCCTATCTCAGAGTTGGGCACCTACACCAAGCTTCTCGCCAGTGAGCATCCAGCAGAGACTGTGTGCCAACATCCCTCATGAGCTGTGGAGCTGCAGGATGATGGTGGTTGGGGGGACAGGTCCTCTTGGGCTCAAGTCACTGCGTTCCTCCACATGGGGACCTCGAGATGCCACTGCTCAGCTCCCACGGGGCCAGCCCGGGATTCTGCTGCCTGGTGAATGGGGCACTTGCACCCATCCAGCTGCTCAGACCTTCCTCCCCCAATCTCACTGAGTACCCAGCGGGGTATCTGCAGGGCTGCTGGGTCACACCTGACAAGGTGGAGGAGTGCCGGGCACCGGACCTGGCACCCCACAGAATCATGTCCACACTCAACGACCCTCAGCCACCAGCTGAGACAGTGAAGGCACCAGGTTCTGCAGGGGAGGTCCCGAGTGGTGGCACTGACACAGACGGCGGACGTGCTCTCCCCTCTGCCCACTCCACCAACATTCCCAGTTCTCCTAGCTGCTCTCCCTCTCCGTCCCTGCCAACTGGGGTCAGAGGCCACCTGCCCGGGTACTTCTCCCCAAGGGGACGGCCACTGGCTAGTGCCCTCGATGTGACCAAGTTGGCATCATACAAGTTCCAAGGCCCCTGAGCCCAACCAGGCCACGTCCCTGGACACCCCAGCTCTGTCCTCCCCCCTCCACTGCCCCAGGGGGTGACAGGAGAGTGGCTGGCCCTGGGGAGGCTTGTCTAGAGGTGGGACACTTGACGCCATGCCGGGAAGTCCTCCCAGAGATTCTGAGATCATAGGGAGCGGCAAGCCAGACATCCCAGGATGGGGCAGGACAGCCGCCCTGGGATACTCAGAGCACGGAGAGGTGACCGCCTTGTTCCCAGGGACCCAGTGTCACTCACTGCATGGTCATCGTGAGCTCGGGGCTCAGGCGGGATCAGATCGGAACCTGTGTGGCTGGCCAAGTCCAACACCCGCACTGTCTACACTGTGCCTCTCAAAGTGTGACTCTGGAAGGCATCCACTTGCCAAACAGGAGCGCGCTGCCCAGCATGGGAGCTGCATTGGGGAAAGTTCCAGGGCTTCGCTGCATGCCTTAGAGGCTCCAGGACTTCCGCTGACCCAGCTGTACACCCCTACTGATGCCCCACTCGGACCCTGCCCTCCCCCAGGCCAGAGCCCGGCTCCTCCCACTGGCAGGCTGTTCTGTCCGTCTCCACGCCTTTGCACACGTGGGTCCCTCGGCCGGTTATGCCCCTTCTTTCTGCTCCCAAAGGCCAACTCCTGTTCATCCTGGAGCATTTTGGGGAAGCATCTCCTCCACCAAGAAGACCCCCTTGACTCCCGGCAAGGCCCACTACTCTGTTCATGGTGCCACTCCCCATGCCCAGCCCTGAGCCCTGCTCCCCCAGGACAGGGGGTTCCTCTGAGGCCATGGCCTTGCTGGGTCATCCGAGTCCCCAGCATCACCCAGTCCAAGCCTTAGAGGAAGGATGCTCAGGTCACATTTGATGAATGAATAAATGAAAATCAAACATGCCACATCAGTCTCACTTGTGCAAAGGTTTTTTATGGGGGGCTGGGGGCGGGGGAGGGACACTATGCAGCCTGCATGATAAAATGAGGCCTGTTTGATAAAATGAGGCAGAGCTGTATGCCGTTGTGCTGACCACATAATATGATCTCACTGTCAGAACAAAACAATGCGTACACACACGTGTCAGTGTTGACGTGTGCAGAATAACGTCTGGAGGGATGCGTTCCGAGCAGGTAGCAGTGGGAATCAGTACCGGGAAGAGAGGTGAGCGAGAGAGACCTTGACATTTCTTACACACCTACATAGTTCTGCATTGTTACATTTTAAAAATATTACTTAGGGGCCGGCCCAGTGGTGCAGCGGTTAAGTGCACATGTTCCGCTTCGGCGGCCCGGGGTTCACCAGTTCAGATCCCGGGGGCGGATGTGGCACCGCTAATCAAGCCATGCTGTGGCAGGCGTCCCACCTATAAAGTAGAGGAAGATGGGCACGGATGTCAGCTCAGGGCTAATCTGCCTCAAAAAAATAATAATAATAGTAAACATTACTTTTTTATTGAGATATACTTGACATATAATATTGTATTAGTTTCAGGAGTACAACATAATGGTTCGATACTTGTATATATTGCAAAGTGATCACTACAATAAGGCAGGTTAACATCGGTCACCACACATAATTACAATTTTTTCCTGTGATGAGGATTTTTAAGATCTACTCTCCTAGCAACTTTCAAATATACAGCACAGTATTATTAACTATAGTCACCCTGCTGTACCTTACATCCCAGGACTTCTTTATTTTATAACTAGACATTTGTATCTTTTGAGCCCTTTTACCCATTTTGCCTATCCTCCACCCCCGGCCTCTAGCAACCACCCATCTGTTCTCTGTACATATGAGCTCTGTTTTTTGTGCTTTTTTGTTTGTTGTTGAGGAAGATTGGCCCTGAGCTAACATTTGTGGCAATCTTCCTCTATTTTGTTTGTGGGATGCCTCCACAGCATGGCTTGATGAGCAGTGTGTAGGTCCATGCTTGGGATCCAAATCTGCAGACCCTGGGCCACCAAAGTGGAGCATGCAAACTTAACCACTACGCCACTGGGCCAGCCGCTTTTGTGCTTTTTTAGATTCCACATATAAGTGAGATCACACAGCGTCTTTCTCTGTCTGACTTACTCACTTAGCATAATGCCCTCAAAGTCCATCCATGTTGTTGCAAATGGCAAGATGTCCTTCTTTTTTATGGCCGAGTAATATTCTATTGTGTGCAGGCATGTGTGTCTGTGTGTGTACCACATCTTCTTTATCCATCATCTACCAATGGACACTTAGGTTGTTTCCATATCTTGCCTATTGTGAATAATGCTGCAGTGAACATGGGGGTCCATATATCTTTTTGAATTAGTGTTTTCATCCCCTTCGGGTAAATACCCGGAAGTGGAATTGCTGGATCCCGTGGTAGTTCTATTTCTCATTTTTTGAGGAGCCTCCATACTGTTCTCCACAGTGGCTGCGCCAGTTTGCATTCCCACCGTCAGTGCACAGGGTTCCCTTTCCTCCACGTCCTCGCCAACACTTGTCCTTTCTTGTCCTTTTTATAATAGCCACTCTAACAGGGGTGAGGTGATATCTCACTGTGGTTTTCATTTGTGTTTCTCTGATGGTTAGTGACATTTAGCATCTTTTCATGGACCTGTGGGCCGTCTGTGTTTCTTCTTTGGAGAAACGTCTATTCAGATCCTCCACTTATTTTTTAATTGCATCGTTCGCCTTTTTGCTATTGAGTTGTATGAGTTCTTTATATATTTTGGATATTAACCCCTTATCAGATATCATTTGAAAATACGTCCTCCCATTTGGTGGGTTGTCTTTTCATCTTGTTGATTATTTCCTTTGCTGTGCAGAAGCTTTTTAGTCTGACGTAGTCGCAGTTGCTTATTTTTGCTTTTGTTGCCTGGGCTTTTGGTGTCAAATCCAAAAAATCGTAGCCAAGTCTCATGTCAAGGAGATTACTGTGTATGTTTTCTTCTAGGAGTTTTATGGTTTCAGGTCTTATATTCACGTCTTTGATCCATTTGAGTTAATTTTTGTCTAAGGCGTACAATAGTGTCCCATTTCGTTCTTTTGTGTGTGGCTGTCCGGTTTTCCCCACACCATCTATTGAAGAGACTGCCCTTTCTCCACTGTATGTTCTCGGCTATGAAAGGCTTTTAACAACTTTTAAACAGCAAGGCCTTTTGTCCAAAATAAAGTCTTACCCAGAAGCACTTGCTTCAGAAATGGAACAAATGAAAGTGAGCTGCTTGGCCTGGGGAAGGGGACAAAAGAGACGCTGGGGAGAGCATGAATTCAGCCAGCTTCCTGCATCTCCCTCAGCTCAGGGCCCCAAAGGGCTCCAGGAAGCACAGCTGGGGAACCCCAAGGCTAACGTATCACACTGGACCTGTCCAACACCCCGCACCGCTGACACGCCCCCCTGTGCTCAACAACATTCAATGTCTCCCCAGGACCCACAGCACAGGGTCCTCCCTCACCACCCTCAGCCCCACATGCCCTGCCCAGCAATGCTCCTGTGGGACTCCTGCCTTCACACAGGCTCGGCTCCAGTCTCTCTTCCTTGAAAGTTCTTCCCTTCTTCCAATTTTTCTCAGAAGTGCCGTCCACCCACGGTGGCCCAAGGGGAGCAGGGCATCCACTCTCCCAGGTCCATCACAGGTTCATTTGAGTGTACCCTTCACCAAGACCACCCCCCCCCGGCACCTGCAGGCCAGAGACCTGCTCCAGGACCCCTCGTGGGGCCCCGCCTCAGCTCCGGCCCCCTGCAGCCCAGCTGACCTCCGCAGAGGCCCAGCCCACGGCCCCAACACAGCAGCTCGAAACTCAAACACCAGCACCTCCCCGTTGCCCTTTCTTTCTGGCCTCTCCCCTGGAGACCGAGAAAGCTGAGCAATTGGGTGCAGACACCAAAGGGAACCGCATTTGGGGTGGTCCCTGCATGAACTGGCCGCCCAAGGCCCACGTCTGTCTTCTTGCCGTGGCCCGGCCACCAGGTTACCGCTCCCAGGCCGAGAGCCACTGGGGCTGGGCAATGGGGTCCCTCCCCATGTGCGGCCAGCCTCGCCTCCAGGCCTGGCCCCCATCCTGTCCAGAGTAAGCCACCGGGCCCAACGCCAATGGCGCCTGCCAAGAGCTGAGGCTGGAGTCCAGGCTGAGAATGGAGCTCGGGACGAGAAACCCGCCAAGGGGGCCGGAGGGTGGGAAAGCGCCCTGCGGCCCCACTCTGTGTTACACTGAGGAACCCCTACTGGGAGCCAGGCCGAGGGAGGTGACTCGAGGAGCAGGGACGGACAGGAAGGCCAGCACCTGTGGGGCATGGGATGTGGCTGTCAGTCTCCAGCTCAGCCCTCACGCCCACCTCCCCACCCCACCCAGGGCCCACACCCTTCCAGGGCCCCCAGGAGCCAGAGCGGCGCAGGGCTCAACCATGTGTGATGACGCCGGGAAGCTGGCAGGGCGGCAGGGACGCAGCTTCAGCAGAGCGAAGGCCCCCACCCCACAAACGCCAGCTCCCCAAGTCCTCTAGGCGCAGGAGCCAAAACCCGTGCGCTTGCCCAGAAGCCCCCTTCCTGTTCCCCTTAGTGTCCCCGGTAGGGACGGAGCCGAGCGTAGGGACGGAGCCGAGCGTCACAGAAACCTCATTCTAGGGGGAAGAACACCACCGTCCCCCAGCTCCTGGCTCCGCCACGGAGCGCTCTCTCCTCCTCAGAAGGAGGCCCCCCCCCCCAACCGTTTATGGGTGGGGAACGCGTGGAAAAGAATGCACATACAGGAAGGTTTGCAGCTTGTCTGGAATACAAAACAGAGACCAGCTCTCTGGCGCATCCGGGATGCCAGAGCAGAGCGGGAGCATCTTATTTGCATAACTTCACTCATTCATCCATTCATTCATTCACCTCACACATACCAGCGAGCTCCTGTCATGGCCGAATTGTGTCCCCCAACCCTGAAATCCATATGTTTAAGTCCTGACCCCCAGCACCTCACAGTGTAACTGTAACTAGAGATGGGGTCTCTGAAGAGGCGATTACGGTCTCTAGGCTGGGCCCGGACCCCATCTGACTGGTGTCCTTACAAGAAGCGGAGATCAGGACACATACGCACAGAGGGACGACAGGTGAGGACGCAGGGAGGACAAGGCTGTCTACACGCCACGAGAGAGGCCTCAGAAGGAACCAACCCTGCTGTCGACCTTAATTCCCGACTCAGAGACCAAGGGGAGGAAGGAAGGACTGACTTTGTGATGGAGGGGAGGCAGGAGGGTGGGGTGCTGCCCAGGGCACCTGGGCTGTAACCTGGCATCATGGTCCATGCAGGGGAGGAGGAGGAGAGGGGTGGGTTCCTGAGGGTTAAGCAGACTGCCAGAGCTGGCGGGGGCCTGCAGGGGGCTCCTTCCCCCCAACTCCTCCAAGGCCAGGATGGGAGGCCCAGAGAGGCTGAGTCATCTGTGGGAGGTCACACAGCATTTGGTAGTGGGACCTTCCCACTGCTGCCTCGGTAAGCCTCTTCTCTCCAAAGAAAGGAAGGAGAGACCCCCAGGATCCCCCATGCCATCCACGCTGCTGCCCACTCTGGTATCTAGAGGCTGGGACTTTCCCCTCCCTGAAGCCCTGCCCCAAACCCCCACCGGCAGGCCTGGAATGTTCTCAGCCCTGTGGGGGAGACTGGGGCTGCTAGTTAACTGCCCCGCCCGTCAGTCCGGGCTGCTCCTCGGGGGAGTAAACGGAGGCGGCACATGCCAGTATGAAGGAGCGGGAGCGTGGGCTGACAGGAAACACATACTCAACGGCCCAGCTGCCACTGAGGGCAGCTACGTGTCCACAGGGACATGCTGGGACGGATGATCACACACTCCCACCCGGGACAGCTCTGGGCAGAAACTGTTGTGGACGGGGCTCCTTTTAGATGCCGTGAGCCTCAGTGCCGAACAGGAGACAGAGTATCTCCCTTTGCTGTCCCTCCTGGGAAACGCCCTTTAGGTCCCAATTCCCAGGACTCCAGATAACTAAGATGCAGGAGGAACCGGTTTAGCCAGACAACAGATCAAAACCAGTTGGTCAGGCTGACGGGACTCTGGGCCCAGGGCAGTGAGCGAGCTGGCCTGAAGCCGAGCCGGCCCATGTGTCGAGGGGCATCACCCACCCCTGCGGGGGGCATTGCTGCCCTGCTGACAGGCCAGGCTCGGGTCTCCCACAGACACCTGCAAGGAGGCACACCGGCCCACTGACTGAAGACAAAGTGAGGGCCAGCGCCACAAAGGCCTTGATAACAGCCCACCCGGCTGCCCTGAGCACGGGGCGGGGAGGGGATGGCACCCACGGCTTCCTGAGAGGCCGGGAGCCCGGGTCAGGAGGCAGGCGGCAATTCTGCCCCGCCACTTCCTAGCTCTCTGGGGGCCTTTGAGAAAGTCCCTTAACTTCCCTGGACCTCATTTTCTCTCCTGTAATGGGGGGTAATAATCTTATGCAGCCTGGGACCGTGGCGAGGGCAGTAGGGCCACCCCGGGGAGCACACAGGAACCTGTGCTGGTCTCTGCCAGGTCTGTGTCAGCTTCCTACCTAGTCTAGTCTACTGTCTTATTTTCCCAGCCGTGCTCTTCTCCGTTGAAGCTCAGAGGGACGAGGGGTTCTCCTGAGGTCACACAGCCAGGGAAGGGAGGAAGGAAGAGACAGACAGAGGGAGAGTGAGCTGGGACAAGCCGGCAGGGGCAGATAGCCCGGACCTCATGCCCGGCCTCCTGCTCCTGTCCCCTGCTGAGCACAATGGGGAGGCCCACCTCGCCTGCAGGCCGGCAGGACCGCTGGGCACCCACTGGGGCCCTCACCTGTCTTATCTGCAGAGCTCGCAAAGCTCAGAGCTTCTTAGGATGGCTCCATGCAAAGCCAGCCCCCTCGGGGGAGGGGAGACTGCCACCAATTCTCAGTCTCTCTCGCTCTCACATGCACATATCCACATCCCCCTTGAGATACCCAGTGAGGCCTTCAGGCTGTGTGGCAGGCCCTCCCGTCACGAAGAGTGAAGGGCCCAAGCACAGACCGTCCACAGCCCAGCTTGCTGCTTGCTGCTTGCTGGTCCACGGCCCCAGCCTCCACCCGGACCACCTCCAGCACCACTCTGGGCTTCCTGCCTCAGTCTGGCCCTTTCATTCCTGCAGCAGTGGGGTCTGGGACTGCCAGGGCCACTGGACACGCTCCTGTTCTCAGCCCCTCCGTGGCTCCCACTGCCCTGGGGATGAAGTCCACACTCCCTGCAGTGACAGGCCAGGCTCTTCCTAACCCAGCTGGGTACCTAGCAGCTCTGTGCACCCCTCATCCGTCCAGACCACCGAGCTCTTCTTCCTGCTCTGTGCGCACCGGCAGCACCTATTCCATGGGGGCGAGGGGTAGCACGGAGGGCTGGGACGCCCAGCACTGGCACTGGGCCGCGTGCAGGAGTGCCCTGAAAACACCCGTCACATGTCGAGTGGGTGGAACGTGGAGACTACCTCCCCTGCCCACAGCGGGGAAACTGAGGCTGAGTGTGGGCAGCGGCTTGGATCAGCTGGTTTGTGACAGGGCCTCCCAGGAGCCAAGTACAACTGCCTCTTCTGCTGAAGAGCCCAGTCTGGTCCTCAGGTCACTTCATTCATTCACTCACTCGTTCACTCATTCACTCCCTCACTCATTCACTCCCTCCCTCACTTACTCATTCAGTCATTCACTCACTCACTCATTCAGTCATTCACTCACTCATTCAGTCACTCCCTCACTCAGTCACTCCTTCACTCATTCTCTCCCTCATTCACTCACTCACTCATTCAGTCATTCACTCCCTCACTCATTCACTCACTCCCTCACTCATTCACTCCCTCACTCATTCACTTACTCCCTGACTCATTCAGTCACTCACTCATTCAGTCATTCACTCAATCACTTCTTCGTCCTTCATTCATTCACTCCCTCGTTGTGGGGCTGATGAACACCTCCCACATGCTGGGTCCCCTCCAGGTGCTGGACACAAGACAGGACAGCCCTGGTGCCCGGGACACACACGTCAGGGGAGAAGCAGCCGTGGACTGGATCACTGAGCAAAGACCTTACAGCTGTGGTGCACACCACGCAGCGGGGTGAGGGGCTTCCAGATTGGGCAACGGGTTGGAGTCTTGGGGGGCCCTCCCCTGGTGGGAGAGCTTGGTGTGCAGGTTCGGTTGACCAGCTGCTCCAGAACAAGCACAAAGAGGACGAGGTCTCCCCCAGAGGCTCCTTCCCGAAGCTGACCACTGCCAGGAGCCGCAGGGTTCCGGGAAAGGGAGCGGGGCTGAGGCGCCCCCCAGCCCAGCGGCGGGGGACAGGTTTCCTCTGGTTTCTGAATGCCTCCCCTCAACCAGGGGGCAGCACCGATCAGCATGACACTGGGGAGTCCACTGCACCAGGTGGACCTCATGAGTCAGAGAAGACCCTCCCACCAAATCCCCCAGACACAGATGGGGAAACTGAGGCCTGGGGAGGGGCAGACAGGCCTGGGGTCACAGCCAGTGCACAGAACGAGAATTAGAGCCCAGATCCCGCGGGCCCTGCAGGCCGTGCCCACATCCACCGCGGGACCCTCCATCACCAGAGAAGCCTCGCTGTGAACTGGAACGCGCGGCTGCCCCAAGCGTCCCGTGGGCCCCCTTCTTCGGGTTGTTTGAAGGCTAAGGAGGAGAGCAAGTGGTATTTGTTTAACAATTTCAAGGATCAAGAATTTCCAGATGTTTCCGCAGTTCCCGCCCCTCCCTCCCTGGCCCCAAGGGCCTTTCTCATGAACTTCCCTCTGGGGCAGAGGGCCCGGCTCCCATCTGGACCCTGGGTGGAGGCATGTCTGGCTGGGGAAGCTCCTCAGGGAGGCGGCCGTCGGATTCCTGGGAAACCAGAGCGATTTTCCAAGCCAAAGACTGGAGACAACACAGCATCCTCCTCTGAGAAGCCTGACCTGCAGGGCCAGCTGAGGAAGGGGATGAGGAAGAGGATGCGGGCGAGGCTGCAGAGTGTCCCACGGGAGCCAGCCCCCCATGTGACTACTAAAGGCTTCATGAATAGATGGATGAATCAATGAACGAACAAATGACAGCGCCCAACATTTACTGAACACTATGCCACGGGCGTCACCCATTGAGCAAAACTCGGGGTCACAGCAACCGTGCCAAGGGGAATCCTCACCCCGTCTGTAGGCAGGAGACAGAGGCACAACGTCATGGGGTAACTTGCCCCGGTTCACCCAAAGTGGGTGGCAAAGCAAGGATCTGTCCCCTGATCAGTCTGTGTGAATTCTACACTGTGCTGTCGTGAAGGTGCCCGGGGAGCAGGGAGGGAGACAGACAGACAAAAATCTTCCTTTGAGAACATGAACTTGAAGTCCCATCCTTCTCTCTACCCGGCTGACACAGGACTCTGGGGCACGCATTGGCCACAGCTAGTGGCTCAGAAGATGCTCCGGGCTCCAACAGCAGTTCCGCTTGCAGAGGGGCACACCTGAGCCCCTGGTGGGCTCATGCACATGCACCAGGAGATTGTACGTGGCTGTTGGCTGTGGGACTGGCCACAACCGCAAAAAAGTGGGGGAGCAAAACACATAGTGTCCCTGGGAAGGGATGGGGGTAAACCGGGGGTTATCCATACGGTGGAACTCCCCCATCACAGGGATCCAGTTCATAAACACAACATTGAGTGCAGAAAAGCAAGCCGCAAACAGACACGTCCAATACAGAACCATTCACGTAGGTTTAAAGTGCACCGCACAATGAGGTCCATTGTTTACAGACACAGACAGACGTGGCAAAACTGTGAAAATGTGGATGAGAATGGATAACATCAGTGTTAGTGTGGAGGTCACGTCATGGGAGGGAGTGGGAGGGAGGGAGGGAGGAAATGCCTCTGCTGTATCTGTGATGTTTCACTTCTTTCAAAAATCTGAAACACACATGCAAGATGTTAACATCTGTCTAATATCCCTGGATGTAGGGGGGTCAGTTACATTGTTTCTCCTGGTTTGAACTGCTTCAGAGTTGTGATTTTTTACCACTGGGATTCATCTCTGAGGGGCAGCAGCACGCTCCCGGCAGGTGGCAGGAGCCGGGGTTCCTGTCCTGATCCTGCCCCCCTACCCCTGCTGCAGAGCCGGGAGGACCCCAGATGCTGGCTCTGATTGCCATGTTTTGAAGTCCACGTTCCCAATATGTGGATTGATTTATTTGTGAATTGTGTGTCTATCCACTCCATGGAAAACAGAACACTTTCCAGGATGGGATTAACAAAGAGAAGTGACAGGAACTAAGACAATGGCTGTACGCACACTCGCCTAACTTGAGGACAGTGGTTTGACCTCTCCGAGCCTCAGTCTTCTCATCTGTGAAATGGGTGAGAATGGATACTGTGATACTGCCCCAGAATCACGGAAGGTACCCAGGTACCCAGAAGGTCCTGCAGAAGCAGTGATGGTATTTAAATGGTGAGCAGGTAGCAACAGGACCCTGCATGTGGTAAGCGACCAATAAAAGGGAGGACAACCCACCACGCAGTCAGTCCCATGAGCCAGAGCCCTGGTGACATTAGGCCCCGAAAATGAGCCCTGTCCAGCCCAGGGACCCACGGCCCAACCATCCAGGCACCCTGGCTGATTCAGAGACCCCCACCTCAGTCTCCTCAGATGAAAGGAAACCTCCCACGGCGCTGAAGGAGCAGGCTGCCGGCCTCTTGGCAGGCGGGGTGACCCCGAGCTGGGTGGGCTGCATGCCCCACGCCCACTCGCCCCACTCCGCACTCTCATTGCATCCTTCTCAGAGCGAGGGATGTCGCCCCCTCCGAGGACTGATGAGATCAGGACTTCAGGACAGACAGCTGAGGTCGGTCACTCTGCTGCAAGCACCATGCAGTGACGAGCCCTGGTCACTCACTGTCCAGTCCTGACAGCCAGATTCTCAGAATATTGTGGGAGGCGCGGCCTGTCCCTTTACCAATGGCAGGCAGGAGTAGGGGGACAAATGCTCAGGGGATTGAGCTCGGCCCCATGGTGGTAACCCCTCATTACAGGCACTGTGCTGGCTGCCTCCCCCTCCCGGAGTTACGGCCCCACGCCCCTCAGTGTCTCCTTGGCCTCACAAACCACCTGCTCTCATGCCTCGACTCGAAGTCCCCTTCTGGGGAACCCAACCCACGATGCTGTCCCCTTCGTGGGTGCATACGGAGTAAGCCATGTTGCGAGGGCAATCAGGAGCTCCCTGGGAGGGGTAGGGACAGTGGCTAGTGGCCCTTTGGCCAGTGGTGAATGGCAGCTTGCCTCCCCTCCAAGGACAGCTCCTCTGGCCGTGCCCTGGTGGGCGGGACTCTATCCCCAGCTGGCTTCAACCCTCCAGGCGAGCCAAGCCTGCCTGCCCAGCCCCACCCGAGCAAGGCCCTTTTGTGCTCCAGCGGTGCCCACGGCTCCCCGCTGCCCACCTAGAGCCTTGCAGATGGAGGAAGGAGAACACGATCTGCATCGGGAACAGTGGGGCTCGTGCCCAGGGGCATTCAGCCCTGGTCTCCTCACAGCAGAACGAGGGCACCACAGTCCCCGCTCCCCTGGGCTCCCGCAGGGCCCAGAGACCACAGCGTGTGGAGGGAGAGGAGGGTAAACCGTCCCCAGGGAGCCAAAGCCGCAGGGCATGGGGACTCAGAGGGCAGCTGGTCCGAACCCTGGCCCCAACTGCCACGAGCTCTGTGACCGCCCGGAGCTCACCCTGAAAGGCGACAGGGACAGTGCCTCCCTGAGGGCCATGGTGAGGAGTCCATGGGCATACGGGGGTCTCACACAGAACCTGGCACAGGTGGACCCTCCGCACACCTGTGGGTGGGTCATTAGCACCAGGTGTGGGGTGAGAGGCGGGGCTGAAACGGGGGTGACCTCGGTCATGAGGACAAGGCGGTGGCCGTGGCCAGCAGAGGATCGAGATGCTGTCAGACCTTGAGCCCCTCCGCACACCCCCAGGGGGACGAGCCAGCATTCTGAGTGCATCAGAACAGTCTTACAGCATCCCCAGCAGGCACCTCAGTGTCCACAAATGCTCAGCAAGGATGACTGTGAAGGGGTGAGTGTATGCCCCCAAAATTCAGATGCTGAGGCCCTAACCCCCAGTCCCTCAGGATGTGGCCTTAGAAACACGGCAGTTGCAGGCGTAATTAGTTAAGATGAGGTCATCGTGGGGCAGCGTGGGCCTTTAATCCAGTGTGACTGGCATCCTTTAGAAAGGAGAAAGTTGGACACAGAGACACAGGGAGACGCCGAGTGAAGATGGAGCAGAGATCGGGGTGATGTGTCTACAGGCCAAGGAACACCAAGGACACCAGCGGACCCCCAGAAGCCAGGGGAGAGGCTGGGACAGATTCCCCCTCAGAGCCTCAGAAGGAGCCAGCCCTGCCCACGTCTTTATCTCGGACCCCCAGCCTCCAGGACTGAAGGAGAATAAGTGTCTGCAGTGGAAGCTGCCCAGTCCCTGAGGCTCTCAGCCTGCTCACCCCCATTCTGAGGCCACCATTCGCCCTCCCCAACCCCACTCCTCTGCTCCTGGGAGGAGGGCTGGGGGCCCCATGGCGCAAGCCTGGGCTTCCCTCATCCCCTCCCTCTCTCTCAGCACCCAAGGCGATGGCCTGCTTGTCAGCATCCCTCTTCCGTCTCCCTCGCCATTCCCCAGATCAGACAGCTGCCTTCACCCGGATGTCACAACAACAGCCTGACAGGTCTGCCTGCTCCCACCCCTCCTCCTGGCCACTTCCCAGTTGCTCAGGTCAAACACTTGGTGTGTCGCTGACTCCTCTCTCACATCCCACATTCAAACCCCAGCACATCCTGTTGGCTCTAACTTGAAACAGATGCGGAACCCACGGCCAGCCTCCCAGCCCTGCCACTCAGGCCCCCGTCGCCTCTCACCTGGGTCCCTGCAGTGGCCTCTAACCCCTTCTGACCAGCTCTCCCCGCTCCCACCCTGGCCTCCTTGCTGCTACTGCACCCGCCTCCTCAGGACCTTTGCACAGGCTGCTCCCTCTGCTTGGGGCACACTTCCCCCAGACACCCACCTGGCTCTCCCCTCTACCTTCTCTAAGTTTTTGCTCAAATATTGTTGTCATTGAGGCCTTCCCTGACCACCCCACTCCTGAACCCCCGCCTATGTAATTTCTCTCCCCCTCACTTTTTCCAGTTTACAGCACCTACTTGTTATATTTGTTGTTTAATTTCTGCTTCCTCCCACAAGTTCCAGGAGCATGGGGCTTCTGTCCGTTTTGTTAACTCAAATATCCCCAGAACCTGGCATGGTGCTCAGCACAGAGTAGGCGCTCAGCACAGAGTAGGTGCTCAATAAGTGACCGCTAAATATTCGCAGGAAGGTACAGCAGAACAAACAAGGCCCAGGCCACCTGCTGTCAGTCTCCTTATCTTCCCTCTTCCCCAGAGCAAGGAGGACTCTGCCCGGGTCACCTGCCACCTCCCTCCGCCCACAGGGATGAGACAACCTAGTTTACCTGCAGGTGCGGCCCGCCAGCTGTCATGGGTGCTTCCCACAGACAGCCTCGGGTGTGGAGGAGGCCGGCGGTGGGGGGCATGTTATGTTAAGCTGGTCCTGGAGCTGCACCGGGCCCAGGGAGGCGGGCGCGCCCAGCAGTGTGGGAGGGACCTCGGACTCAGGAGGAAGGCAGCACAGGACCGTCCCGAGCTGCTGGGCACGCGGGAGACACTCGGGTGACATCAGCGTCCTGAGACCCTGAGTGAAGCCCTCTGGGCTTGGAGGTGTGTGTGTCTAAGACCCTGGACCCCAGGGTCCCAGAGATCTGTGTCTCACCCCCTGAGCCTCTCCAGTCCCCAGTCTTTGTGCCCCACCCACCCTGGGGCTCCCCACCTTCGCAGTCTGAAGACTGGGCTGCTCAGTGCCTGGGGCCCTGTGGCTGGAAGGCTCAGGGCCTCCCAAGGCTTTGGGGCTGTAGGGACTGAGGAACTAGGCTCAGCCTTCCAAAGTCCCCACCTCTCAGGCCTGTGTGTCCCGGAGCTGAGCTCCGACCCTGCGAGACTTGCCGTGTGCCAAGAAGAGCTTCACAAACAGTGTTCAGGGGCTGGCGTGTCGCAGGTGCTCCACCGACACCCAGGTGCCGCCCTGAACCCCAGATGCTGTCCACGCAGGGGGTGGGCTGTCTGCCGCCAGGCTGCCCAGCGCAAGGCTGGATCCAAAGCACAGCAGGCATTTAAGGTCAAGGTCAGTGCCCAGAGCCCTCCCGTTGTGCGTGGAATGAACGATGCTCCCTAACAGACAAGTTGAAGTCTGGATGCCTGGTACCTGCAAACACAACCTTACTTCAGAAATAGCGTCTTCCAGATGGAACTAGTTAAGATGAGGCCACACTGGATTAGGGTGAGCCCAAATCCAATGCCTAATGTCCCTATAATGAGATGGAAATTTGAACACAGATACACGGGGAGAAGATAGTGTGACGACAGAGGTAGAGACTGGAGTGACGAAGCCACAAGCTAAGGAACGCCTGGAACCATCAGGAGCGGAAGAGACGAGAAAGGACCCTCCCCAGAGCCTCCGGAGGGAGCTGGGCCCTGCTGACTCCCCGATCTCAGGCTCCAGCCTCCACACTGTGGGAGAGCTGTCTGTGTCTGAAGCCTCGGCGTGCTCATTTGTTGCCGCAGCCCCAGGAAATGCATGCATCCCTCCATTCAGCATTCCGCCAGCCCCAGCTGCACCTGCGAGGCCGGGCGCTGGCTTGGTCGGCTGGGGGCAGGGTCTCTTTCCTCTACTGTCATGGTGAAATGAGGAGGCCATCAGTGAAACCAAGACCTCAAGGTTGACCTCCGAGGCCGGCCAGGCCCAGGTGGGGGCATCAGGTTCAGCCGGAGTGGGAGATGCCAGGGGGACCCTGGGGGAATGAGGAGGGGCCCCGTCTGCCTCATACATAGCGCTCATCTGGGAAACGGCCAGGCCCCCTGCAGCCTCTAACTCCCTGCAAACGCCCCGACTCCATCCCTCAGGGAGCACAAGTGTCTCCTGTCCGTGGGAGGAGGGTGGATCATGCTAACCTGGGTTCAGCCGACTCGCCGGTCCAGCTCCTACCTGGGGCTTGGTGAAATCCAGTCCCACCAACCCCGTGCTGGGAACATGCTCTGATAGGGTGCTCCCAGCATCCCCCTCATCTCAGCCCTGCTCAGGAATCCCACCATCCCTGCTCCTGCCCCTTAGCTCTGCCCGGCTCACCCACGCGACACACACCTGTTGGCTCAGGTAGGAGTGAGGCCTCCCACACAGCTCCCTGATAGGCCTCACCTCGTCCTGGTCACCTCCACTGGCTGCCAGCTCTGCCAGGCCACACTCGGCTTCCACGCTGCAGGGCCTGCGCTCCGCCTTCTGGGGGCTTTCTGGTGGGCCGGGGTGCTCTCCTGGAGGAGGCCTTGAAACCAGCCTTGAGCTGCCTCTCCATGCCCCTCACCTGGGCCGCTCTCTCTCCCAGACCTCACAAAGACGGTACTTCAATAAGTCTGACGTCAGCCTTCTCAGAAGCAACCAACGCCTCATCTAGGGGGTTCAGGAGGGCTATCACTTTCATGGGGGCTCATGCCTGCCTGCCCTCCTCGCCCTGCATCAAGGGCAGCATGCACCCCCCACCAGGGCCTTTGCTCCCGGCCGTGCCTCCCTCCTGGGGTGCCTTCCCTAGGCACCCATTTTATCCAAGGGCTGCACCCAGGTCACCTTCACAGAGGGGCTGCACAGGCCACCCAGCTGCGAGCGCGCCCACCTCCCCACCCCATCTTAGCCCTTCTCTCTCCTTTTACTCCAGGCAGCTCCTTTCCCTCGGTGTTAGAATGACCACTTGGTATCCACACGTTCACAGTCTGTCCCTGGAGGGGAATACCCACTGCTCGTCTGTCTTCTTCCCTGTCGAGCTCCAGCTCACGCAGAAGCCACAGCAGCATGTGTGAAATGAGTCATGGCGTGAATCCCACCCTAGGGTCCCAATGTGGCCAGAGGGTGCAGGTGGGTCCTGGGCAGAGGATGGGAGTGTCAGCCAGATGAGGACGGAGGGCAGAGAGGAAGAGAGGCAGCCCTGGGAGTGGGCAGGGGCAGCGCCAGGCATGGCCACAGCGGACGGGTTGGAAGGACAAGAAGCCAGAACTTCCGTGGTCAGACCCTCAGAACCTGGCAGGCAAGTCCCACAGGGCTGGGGCTGGACGTCTCTGTCACCCTGCGTGGGAAGAAGAGTGAGTGAGAGCCACTGTGCACACAGGGGCAGCTCCTTCCCACACGGCCGGCAGGGGGCGCCGAGGGACCTGATGATGAAGTGGAGGCGAGAGGGCAGGCAAAGCACGGAGAGACGGAGAGACGGGAGGAGAGTATTTTCTGTCCTCCCCTCAAAGGGCCTCAAAAACTTCCTGATTCCCTCTGAAAGCTAGGCCTCCTAGAAGCGAGCGATAAGCAAGCTCTATGCCCATCTCCTCTGCTTCCCCTCCCAGGTCCCGGGCTCCAGGTGAGGGTCCCACCCACAAATCAGCCTCCTTAATCCCATTGTGGCCGGGCTTGTCTTTACTTGGGAAGAAAAAGTAAATAATTTCCAGATAAACTTTTAAACAAATGGAATATATAAAAAATACAGCAAACGCTGCCATTTGTTAAATTGTGGCCAGTGAGTGAATGTTTATCATATCATTTCCAGCATTTTCTATAGGATCGAAATCAGAGCAACGTGGAGCAAAGCTGTTGGGTGACAGTACCTGGTGCCACCACTTTAGAAAAGTCTTTTGGGGCATCTGCTCAGTGCCTACAGACCACATGCCCAGCAATCCCTCCCCAGGCGTCCAGCAACACACATTCTGCCCAGCGTACAACCTCACCCAGAAAGTACAGAGCAGCAATATCTGAACAACCCCAAGTGGAAGCTGCCCAGTGACAGCCACGGTGGGTGAATGACTGCGACATGGTCACACAACAGAACAGTACCCAGCAGTGAAGGCACGAGGCGGCGACAGCCACAGCATGGATGGACCTCGTACGGTCGAGCGGAAGCTGCTGACAGGAGAACAGACTGCTCGAGTCCACTGATATCAGGTTCAAAACCAGGCCAAACTACTCTACAGTGAAAGAAAATCAGACAGCGATGGGGAGCAACCGGGAACCTCCCGCATCTGGATGGGGTGTGGTTTACACAAGTTCACATATTTGCCAAGACGTGTGCATTTGGCTATGTGTAACTTTTATCTCAATAGAATAAAGAGGCATATATGCAAACACAGAAGTCTAGTGACCAGGTTTTGCTTTCACAGTGATAGGAGTTAGCATTTCTGGAACTATCTCTGTATTTTAGGGTTCTGCAAATCAGTAAATAGATTAAGAATCATGGGAGCCAGGCTCCTCACTGTTGGGCAGGGGAGTTATAAACATGGAAAGGGAAAAAACTAGAATGTTTTCTGAGGTGTTGGAAGTATCAGTGTGAACTCATAGTCTTATGAAGACGGATGGACGGATGGACAGGCTCCACGTGCACACGTGTCTGTGTGTCTGCACACGTTTGTTTCTGTTCTGTGTCCACGTCCTCCTCCTTTAGCCCCTGACACTACGAGGGGACATTTCACTGCTCTGTTCACCAAGACAGCCCAGAAGGAACGACACCACAGTAACCATGGGCACAGCTGGTGTTCGGATCTTGGTTTCTAAATACCGTTTTCCTTGGAGAGAAGGCTGATTCCAGGGCTGGTTCAGGAAAGCACAAGATGAGCCTGCAGCAAATCTTGTGGCAGAAAGTACAGAAGAATAGCGGGACCCAAGGGCAGCCCGAAGGGGCTCCCACTGGGCAGGTCTGGAACAATTTAAGCATCAAGACAATTGGTAGCAGTGGATTATAACCTACTAAATAAAATAAAAGTTCCTGAATCCACATTGATAGAAAGGAAGGAAGGAAGAAGGGAGGGAGGGAGGGAGAGAAAGCTCTATTTTACAGAAGAATGCCAACTAATAAATACAGAAGGAAACGGGTTACCAAATGATCATCGGATGCTAAAAGGAGCGAGTGAACATCTGATGAGGCCAGAATATTTGCATATTGTCAAAGTGCCTTTCTAAATAGTACTTATTAATTACGCGGAGAAAACAGGAACTTCCCAGAGGAGGAAACAGGCAGACCCTCAGCAGGGGACCCCAGATCCGCACTCCTGGGCTGACCCCACACCGTCCTGATACGGCGCACCAAGAAGGACACGAGAGCACCTTGGAGGGCTTCCTGCAAAACACATGACCGCACCTCACCATGAGGAGACCCCAGAAAGACCCAAGGTGAGGGCCATCCACCAAAGAACGGCCTGCACTCGGCGTCACAAAGACAGACGAGCGGGTCCGGAGCCATGTGGGTGCGCGCAGCGTACGATCCTGGGTGGGAGCTTGGCCTGTAAAGTGAAACACAACACAGGGCAGCCCTGGGGCCGCTGTGAAGTCAGAACCGGGGCTGTGGGTGAGACGATCGTACAGTGTCAACATTACAGCTCTTGATGTTGACAAATGCACTGTGATCATCCGAGAGAATGTCCTTGGCCTTAGGAAATAGACACTGAATAGGGACACGATGTCTCCAACTGCCTCTCAACGGATCAGGAAGAAAGCATATGTAAATGTGCCTGCGTGTGGACAGATGGACAGATGAGAGGAAAGGAGGAGGGCAGGAGCAGGAGGACCACAAAGCAAATGGGACAAAGGTATCTGAATAAAGGTCAGGCAGGCGTCCTTCACACTGTTGTTTGAACTGTTCTCTAAGTTTGAAATTATATCAAAATAAAATGTAATCCCCTCAAACAAAACAGACGTGGAGCAGCCAGAACTCTCCAACATGACTGAGGGTGGGAAACCGTCTGCCGGTCTCCACCGGACACCTGCACGGCACGCCGAGCAATTCCGCCCCTGGATGAAACAGAGACGGGAGACACCTGCATCCTGAGACCTGCACGGACACACTCAGGGCAGCATCGGCCACACTGGCCCCAAACGGGAAATGACTCCAGTGCCCAGCACAAAGAATAGATGAATACACTGGGGCACATTCCCCTAGTGGAATCCACAGAGAAACAAGAATGCCTGACCCACACCGCAGCATGGACGCATCTCACAGACATAATGTTGCGCCAAAGAGTTAGACACAAAATAGTCAGGGTCGCGGTTCCCAGGCAGGGGCGGGGCCCGGGGGCGACTGCCCGGCATTGTGGCTATTCCGTGTGGATCTGGGTGCTGGCTCAGTTAGCAGATCTTCACTGAGTTGAACATTTATAATTTGTGCCTTTTCCTGCGTACATGAAATATTTCAATAAAAAGTCAAAAATTAGAAAGTACCAAAGAAAAGGCTTCATACACTTTTTAAAAGAAAAAACAAATTCAGTATTTCACCAGCGAGGCACTGCGCTAGGCCGAGGGGTGCAAAGATGAGGAGAATGTTCTGGGCCTCTGGGAAGCACAGCATTGGTGGAAGGAGATTAAGGCAGCGACGTGGGGCTGGATGGTGAGGGGCAAGCAGGGGGCCGGGGCTGCCCGGCCAGGGCGCTGGCACAGGCCCGTTCATGCCACGGCCATGGCCTTCTGCCTGCTCAGCCCTGCATCCGCAGTCCTTGTAGGATGAGAGTGGGTGCTCCACAATATCAGGAATGAAGAGCAGGCGGACAGAAAGTGTGTTGAAACGAACCCACACCTGCCTGCCCCCGGCAAATCTAGATTAGGGCGCCCACGTCTCCAGCCCCACCTTTGCGACTGCGGTCCAGGAGCCGGCCAACTGCCATCCCCGCAGCTGAGAGTCCAGTCTCACTTCATCCCCAGGGCTGTCCCTTCCTCTGGCCCCAAGGAAGCACGGTCTTTGGAAGCGGGGGGAAGAGCTGAGCAAATCCTGTGTTACCACATGCTGTCCCCAGCCCAGCACCCCAGACAGAAGGCGCATGCACAGCCCTGTCCACATTCCTCCACCGAGGCTGCCGCAGCCTCAGGCCAGGACGCCCGGCCCACAGAGCTGGGGGCGCAGAATGTTCCTGCTGAGCGCTCAGAGCCCCGAATCGGAGCGAGGGCACCACCTGAGGGGCTCACACCCAGCAAGGCATGCAGGCAGCCCGGGGGGAGCCCCCTACCACGGGGCCCCTGACCCACCCACCCCTGGGAAATCAGGCCAAAGGCAGGCCAGCTCCAGAATTCTCTATTTCATGAGCAGGATCCAACTCTGGACAGCCGTGTGCACCTGTCCAGCGCTGATCCTGCTGGTCGTGCCTGAGAGCTCTTCTGAAAACCAAGGAAGAAAAATAAGATAACAAATGACACCAGAATGAAACGAACCCTTTCACGTATGTGTACTTTCAACCCACACCTTCATAGTGACTGTGGACCAGCCCACGCTCGGCCAAGCTTCCAGAAGGAAGAAACTGGGCCCAGGAACCCATTTGCTAGTGGCTTTCCCGTAGGTGGCTTGTCCTGGAAGGTGGATGGGTGCTCTCATCCCAGATGAAGACAGGACGCTCCACAAAGCCACCGCCCCAAGATGGCACAGCCGGCCAGGGCCAGAGGCAGGAGCAGAGCCCGCCAGGCACCTCACTGTAAGGCCAATGCAGAAAACAGCAGCTTCAGCGGTTGGCTAGTCATTAAATTCACTTAATCTGCTAGCAAAACAGGATAGAATGTATTTACGTACCTCCCAGAGGGCGGCAGAAATTCCGCCAGGGTCTCATATTCTAGGAAGGGACCCAGCCAGACCAACAAGTCAGGAGGGTCAGTGAGCCCCGGGCAGGGGGGAGGGGGGGGTGCGGGTAGGAGGACTTCCCAGGAAACGGGTCTTTGCCTTGCGCTTCCTTCAAATACAAGCTGGGTTTTGCAAGACGAGCGTCTCCAGGGAGGAGGGAGGAATGGTGCAGTAGGCAGAGGGCACTCGAGAGCAGAGGCAAGGAAGCCGAAGGACCCAGAGCGGAGGCTTGTGTTGTGTGTGGAGCCAGGTTATGAGTCAGGCCGGGAGGCGTCCCAGGGCGGGGCACCCTGGTGCAAATGCTCAGGGCCAGGCGAGCATGTGGGGTTTATAGCAGCAGCCAGGCTGACAGGCACATCGGAGCACTGAGGCACCAGGCAGCATGCTCCGGGCCCTGCTTCCCCTGCTCGGCCTCCTGGGCGCCGCCCTGACCAGCCCCGTCTCTGGCCCCCAGGAGTGTGCAAAGGGTCCAGCAGTGTGGTGTCAGGACCTGCAGGTAGCAACAAGGTGCGGGGCCGTGGGGCACTGCCAAAGTGCCATCTGGAGCAAGCCCACTGCCAAGACCCTGCCCTGCGACGTGTGCCTGGACGTGACTGCTGCCTCCAGCCATGGGCTGAACCCCCACGCCACAGAGACCGACATCCTGGCCTTGATGATGAAGACCTGTGAGTGGCTCCCCAGCCAGGAGTCTTCAGCCAAATGCAAGGGGATGGTGGACGCCCATCACTCTGCCATTCTGAGCATGCTTGGCGGGGCCCCAGCACAGCTGTGTGCCGCGCTCACCCTCTGCCAGCCGCTACCAAGGCACCCGGCCAGCCCGGGGCCACTCTCGGAGGAGGACATATCTGAAGTGGTGGCCCCATTCATGGCCAATGGGCCCCTCAGCTTCCACCCTCCACAGATTCCAGGGGACGCTGTGTGCCAGGACTGTGTCCAGCTGGTCACCCAGCTCCAGGTTGCTGTTGGGTCCAACCTGTCCCACTTGGCAGAAACAATCACGCAGGAGCAGTGTGAGTCCCTGGAGCCGGGCCTGGCCCTCCTCTGCAAGAACTACATCCGCCAGTTTTTTGCCCCCACTGAGCAGACGCTGAGACTTGCCCCCCCGAAGGAGATCTGCAGGAAGCGGGGCTTCTGTGAGGAGCTGAGGGAACCCGCCCTCCTGGCTCACACGGCAGCTGGGCACGATGACATCCCCTCCCTGGAGCCGGTGTCCCCAAGGAAGAAGAGCGAGATCCAGATGAAATCCGGCCTGACCTGTGAGTTGTGTCTGGAAGTGGTCCAGGAGCTGGACCAGTGGCTGGAATCCAACAGCACGGAGACCATGATCAGCCACACCCTGGAGCGTGTGTGTTCGAAGATGCCGGCTCCCATAGTCCAGCAGTGCGTCACCCTGGTGGACACCTACAGCCCCTCCTTGGTGCAGCTCGTGGCCAGTGTCGCCCCAGAAAAGGTATGCAAGGCCATCCGGCTGTGCAGGAGCCAGAGGCAGGCCCGGGCAGTCCACGAGGACCTGGCAACCGTGCCATCCCCAGTGCTGGGCCAGGAAAACAGGGTCAGCTTCTGCAATGGGTGCAAGAGGCTGTTCGGTGTGTCTGCCCGCAACCTGGAGCGTAAGAGCACCAAGCGCAACATCCTGATGGCCTTCCAGGGTGGCTGTAGCATCCTGCCACTGACCTACATGATCCAGTGCAAACGCTTTGTCACCGAGTACGAGCCCGTGCTCGTGGAGAGCCTCATGGAAATGATGGACCCTGAGGCCCTGTGCATGAAGATGGGCGCCTGCCACACCCCCAGGACCTCGCTGCTGGGCACGGACCAGTGCGTCATGGGGCCCAACTTCTGGTGCAAGAGCTGGGAGGCGGCCGAGCTGTGCGGTGCTGTGGAACACTGCCAGCGCCACATGTGGAAAGTGACGCCCTTCCGCGCTGGAGAGCATGCGTGATCATGACCACCAGAGACCCAGTGCCAGCCATGTCCCCCAGGAGACCCTTATCTCTTTGAATCCCACAGGGACCCTACGAGGTGGGCGCTCTCCCCATCCCCCCCACAGGTGAGAAAGTGAGGCTCCGGGTGGGGAGGCCGGGAAGAGCCGAGCTGAAGTCCTGACGACCCCACAGAGCTCTGTCCTAACGACTATGCCACGCGGCTGTACTCCTGCGAGCGCCTCTGACGGACTGGAACAAACTGATGTGTGCCACCCGTCCCAGCCGACCGCCCCTGAGTCTCATCGCTGCGATGTTGCTGATGGGGTGGTGGGGCAGCCGGCAGTGGCCTTGGTGCCCCCGTGATGAATAGCCCAGCTGTGAGCCAGGCTGGGGTCCTGGCTGGGGGGAGCAATGGTGGGGGCAGAGGGTAGCTGAGAGGGGCTGTTACGGGTGGGGGCCGATCCGTCTTGTCAAACAGCTGGGGAACGGGGCCTGATCCACAGCTACCGTCACTTGCTCAGGCCAGAGCTTCTCCACCAGGGTTTCTGAGGCTGGTCCCAAAGGTATGAGTGTCTGTGGACCTTTTTGGGGAGGAGGCTGGGGCTTTGACAACATCTCCAAGGGGTGCTGGGGCTTCAGAGCAATCCTTCCAATGCCTCTGCCCGTTGTGGGGACCCCTCCTTGCACTCCAGATTCTTGGCCACCCTGGGAATAGGCGGGAGGAAGGCCTGTGCTGTGCTCTAAATGAGGAGACAACGTGAGGGGTAAGAGCCCACTGGGACAGCCCAGGGGTCTGGAGCGGGTGCCGGGGGCTGTGGAGCAGCATGTGCGAGGGGGAGAAGGTCCCTTCACCTGTCGGAGCCTCCGTCTCCTGATCTGTAGAATAGGGGTGACCATACCTGCCTGTGGGGATGTTGAGACAATTCAAGGAGACATCCAGAGCCTCTTCCCCAGAAACCAGCATCCCTCGGTCTGCTGGGACCAGCAAAGCCCATCGCAGGGTCCCCCGAAGAATCAGGCTGTGCAAGGACTGAATAAACGCAGGCTCTCCGGATGGAGTGTGCTGTGTGCTCACTCCCAGGAGCTGCCGCGGCGCCTGCTCCCGCCCCCCGGCCGCCCGGGGCCCCTCCTGCGGGCAGCCCTCCTCGGGGCTCTCGGCCTAGTTCAGGCGCCCGCTGTGGTTCCTCTCATGCTGTGCTGTCATCATCCGTCTCCCTGGCACAGCAGGGGTCCTTTGGGGACAGCCATAGGACGTGACCCCTCTGTGTCTCATGCCTGGCACAGGGCCGGCACACAGGAGGTGCTCAAACTTTTGTGGGACACACACACACATGTGTTTCACACGAGTCCTGGCCTGGTGAGGCCTGGTGGTCTCAGACGAATTCCTCTGGAACAAGAGAAGTGCCCAGGCTTGGGCTGGCAGGGGCCAAGGGGGAGCTCTTTTGCGAGAAGCTGCACCTGAGCTCTTAGGCAAGTGTCCTGGGCCCCGGCCAATGCCCCAGGAAGACAGGCCTGCTTGGCCTGAGTTTCCGGACTCCTCATTGCTGGCACCTGTTGGCTGGGCAGGCGTGGGCCCACCAGTCAGCCCTGCCCAAGATTAGGATGGCAAGGGGCGGGCAATCGTGCCCACCCACCAACTTGAGGGCCCGGACACGGCCGCAGGAAGGCAGCTCGGTGTCAGATTCCAAAACACAGGTGCTTGCCTCTGATGGCCTGTGCGTGGGCCACGGCCTCCAGGAATGGCCCTAGAGGCCGCCGGTCCACCGGCAGGTGTCCCCACCTGGGGCCCGAGGCTCACTCCTCTGGGGCAGGACGGAGCTCTGGCCCCTGCCCTGGCCCAAGGGGGACACCTGCTGGCTCTGTGTGCCAGGTCATAGGTTCCTGGGACATCACTAGTCACACACGGCCAGGGGCCCACCCAGGCAGAGCTGAGACGTTATCCCAGACCCTCCGGCCGGGAGCTTGTCCACCTTCCCCCGCCCACAGCGACTGCAGCAGGAGGGGAGGGGTCTCCACACATCCCTTCCCTCTGCCCACCCCGCTCCCAGGCCTGGGACCCACTGCTCCCACTGACCCAGTGCAGGCTGGACCACACGTAAGCCCATCCAACACGCCCATGCATGGTGGTCGTCCATGATGGGCAGGCCGTGGAGCACACCTGGCCATGACCTCATAGCTCCAGCTCCAGCACCAGCCTGGGCCTGGGGACCTAGTCCCAGCTCCGTGCACCCCACCCCTCCACCAGGCGCTCGGCCACACACAAGGCCTCCCTCTCTTATGTTATCACCCTCCTCCCCCTCCCAAGAGCCCACACAGACACCACGGTGCCTGGATCCCCCGGGTTAGGGTTAGGGTTAAGAGGCAGGGCTCTGCCCCAATGAGCGAGGCAGCTTCCTCCGGGGCCGCCCAGGAGGATGGACACCGTCCCTCACCAGGCAGGTACTCGGTGCCCTCCAGATGCCGTAGCGACTTAGAGGCCCCGGATCCTCCAGAAACCCCGCAAACGGGCCCTCATGCTTTTTCCCATCAAATCGAGGGTAAACGGGTCTGGCGGTGGAGAGGGGTTTGGTTGTTTCCTGTTCGTTTGAGACTTTTCTTAGAAGAAAAGTGACACATTGGTAGGAACATCGAACCAAATGCGAAGACGTAATTTATGCAAACTCGGGCTCTTCCAAAACATCTGGAACAGTAGTCCAGGCAGACAGCTTGAGTCCCGGGTCCGGGAAGACCCAAGCGGCCTGCTCGCTCCTCTCCCTGGACTCTCTCTTTTACCTCCAGG
This sequence comes from Equus quagga, assembly GCF_021613505.1. Taxonomy (NCBI): domain Eukaryota; kingdom Metazoa; phylum Chordata; class Mammalia; order Perissodactyla; family Equidae; genus Equus; species Equus quagga. Next base: position 151,248,806 of record NC_060269.1, on the reverse strand, counting down.
CATGAAATTCAAATCATACCCCTCATGCTGGGAGGGGAGCCTGGCAGCTTCCCAAGCCCACGTGAGCGCCATGGGAACGAGGGCAGCGACCACTGGTCACCAAGGAGGGTTTCCCACCTGCCCCGGCCCAGTGCTGCCCCAGAGCTCCGCTTGGCTTCACTCCTCGCCCTCCACAGCCACCATGAGGCAGGCACCATTATCATTCCATTTCCCTGAGGCAGAAACAGAAAACAGAGAGGTTCAGTAACTGGCCCAAAGTCACACAGCCAGCAAGCGATGGAGCCAGGAGTCCAGCCCAGGCAGGATGAGGCTCCGAGGCCTGTGCTCCTGATCCTCACACTCGCTGCACCTGAGGCCGGAGTTCAAGTCCTGAGTCCACCATTCCACAGCTTCTGCCTCAGTTTCCCCATTCCTAAATGGGACAATCCCCACGTTCCAGGGTCCTCGCGGGACTGATGATGACGTGCGGGAGGGGCCAGCTCGATGCACGTGCAGTCAGGGAGGGGGCTCTCCTTAGACACCGGTCTCTCTTCCCGCACCTGCAGCCTGGCTCTGAAAATGTGCTCTGGCTGCTTCCTTCATGCCGATCGTGCCCCGAAGACGCTGAGACTTTGCGGTCGGACCTGGCCAGTTGACTTTCCCCGGGCGGCTCCACTGCTCTCAGCTGCTGTTTTTCTTATCATCTCCCTCATCAAATTCCTTTTGGATTAGAAAACTGGAGGGTGGGAAAATTAGCTGACTGCTGATGCTGAAGCCGTGGGAGACCCTGCGGGGGCTGGGAGGCCCAGCCGCGGGGGCCCCGCCCTCCGAGGTCTCCACCAGGGAACAGAGGACATCAGGGAAGCGCGCGCTCGCTCCCGCGGATGCTCATCACGTCACCATCTTCCCCAGACCTCTAGGCCTTGGCGGACGGCTGGCACATCGCTTTGTGCACACCCTCACATCTACACAGATGGCTTTGTGCAAAGCCCCAAGTCAGGGCCAGGCCAATCCCAACCCTGCCAAGGCAGGCGTGATGAAACGCGCAAGCCCTGACTTTCTGTCTCAGCCTCAGTCTCCACACCTGTGAAATGGCCCCAGCAACCCCAAAAGCAACTCCTGGAATGGAAGCACTTATAAACCAGCCCCTGGCTCACTCGGACTAGTGCAGTAGGCACTCACTGGGGTCCTGCCCCGCTCCTCTTCCCCAGTCTGTCTCCATTGCCGCCACCCAGTCCTCTCGGAGGCTCGCTCCTCCCTGCAGAACTTTGCCCCCATGTCCCTCCCAGGGAGGTCAGGTCAGGTTTGGTCCCTGCCCGACACCTCCACCCCTGCTCCTGGCTTCTCTGTCTCTCCATTAGCCGCTGCCACTGTGGGACACTCTCTTGATGTCACCTGTTTATCTCGTTTGTGGTCTGTCCCCTCTGGTGTACTGTGAACTCCAGGAGGGCAGGTCCTCACTGTCTTCCCATCTCCTGGGACAGAGCCCGCTTAGAACGGGGCTCTGCGAGTGTTTATCAGATGAATTAGTGGACACCGGCTCTGTGTGACGTCATCTTCAGCCTAAACCTCCCTCTGGTCTGCCCCTCGAGGGCAGGATCATCCAGGCTGGACGTCTCCACGGGGTCAGATGTTTGTGAGAAGTCCAAGCCACGCTGGGCCTCCTAGGTATAAAATACGGCCACTCCATCCCCCAGTGAATGAAGCGAATGGGTTCTGCTAGTGTCTCCTGCCTTCTCAGGGATGCTGTGCAGGCGAGCGCACCCTCCAGGCCTGGGTGGCGCCATGGCCGGATGGGCTGCGTCCTGGGGACCCACAGTCACACCTGGCCTGGGCCTGCTGTGCACAGCTTTCCTCCCCAAACAGCCCTCCAAGCAGACCCCCCGTGAGTGAACGCTTGTCCCTCTCTGCCAGCATCTGTACCGCCCACGATGGTCAGCTGTCAAAGGCAGCATCGCCCAGTCCCTGAATCGTGGGCACACTCCAGCTCCTGCCCACCCCCACCTTCCCAACTAGGGCGCTCTGGCCCGTCCGGCCCCCACAGGAGCTCGGGGAGCGGGGTGGGCAGAGTGGGCAGGAGGCCAGGACCCCGCCTCACGTCACCTTCTTTCTGCTTCACTCACTTACGGATCCTCAAACCCTGGTGAGGACGGGACGTTAGAGACACCCAGCCCAGCACACTCATGGACGTGCCAAACCTCTGTGACCCAGAGAGGGAACCCTGCTGTGGGGTTCAGGCCCCCAGCCCAAGCTAGATTGCATTTAGGGTCTGGCTCCAACGCAAGGGATGGGGAGAAGCACAGCCCCATTCGATCACTCAGGCCTGACCAAGAGGCCCCTCAGTAGAGCCTCATGCACCCTACACGATATGGTCACCTGTAACACTCCCCTCGAGACTTGGACTGTGCTGGAATTGTCCTCAGGACATCTAGAACTCTCCAAAGCCAGGCTCTAGCTGGGGAGGCCATGCTGGAGGCAGCTGGTATCAGAGGCTCATTACACAGATCACGCTGGGCCCAGGAACGGCCCCACCTCCCCAGCTCCTGTCACCACGGAGACCTTCCTTGTCCAGATGCCCAGCTTCCACGGCCTGCCCCAGGAAGGCTGCCCGCATTGCCCTGTTGCTCTGAAACCCCCCAGATTCATTGTGTCCCCACTGTCATTGGGGGCTGGGCCTGATTCGGCATGATGGGACATTTCTGGAGCAGACAGCGACTCTTGGGAGGCACGCAGCAGAGCAGAGAGAGCGCAGGTCCTGAGGAAGGGCACGTCCCAGCCTGGCTTTGCCACTCATAGCTGTGTGCCCTTGGGCAAGTTAGTGAACAACTCTGAGCCCCAGTTTCCCTGTGAGTATAGTGTGGATAACAGGCCCCCTCCTACGGGATCTGTGGGAAGGTTAGTGAGGTCACCGCGTCCGAGCCCCCGGGCTGGCACACCCACGCTGCCCAACATTTGTCAGCCCTTCAAGCTGATGCCAGCCTCCTCCCTGAACGGACCCTCTGCGGCCTCCTGCAGCTCGGAGAACACTGGAAACCGGCCCAGGCCCACCGCCCATATGGCCTGAGGTCACCAGATTGGCCTGAAAGAGACTGTTGGTCAGGTGACCACAGGCGGCCTGTCCTGGATTGTCCCATCATCGCCTGCCTGCTGAGTCAAATCTAAATTCTGAGCTGACTGGGAGAATCTGAGAGACGCGGGGTGGGGGCTAGAGGGAAGGAGGAGGCGGGGAATGGAGGGAGGGAGAGAAAGAGGAGAGAGTGAAAAAGGAGACACGAGGAATCTTGCCTTCGCTGATGAAGTATTTCCGAGTTTTCCCTCCAGAAAGTGGCATCATGGCACTTTGCAAACACAAGCTCCCCTCGGGGAAGCAGTGTGTGCTGCGAAGTTCCCTTCAGGAGCTGGATGCGACCCCTGGCCAGTCAGGCCAGCGCAGCCATCCGGGCTCTCCACCCGGCTCAGGGCCACCAGCCAGCCTCAGGAGCGAGCTGTTTGCTTGCAAATGTGGGAAAAGACGTCTTGGGAACAGCAGACCTCAACCCAGAGGGTTGTCGCTAAGATTCGCACATGCCCTGGCCCTCAACCGTCCGTACTGGGTCTGCACCCGGCAGAGGCCGCAGCGAGATTCTCCCTCGGGGAGAAGATGCGACGACTGACAAGCTGTGGAGACTGAAACCACAAGAGTCTCTGTTCCCGAGGCCATGGGGAAAGGGCCAAGGGGCTCCCCCTCTGGAGGCCTGGGCGCCGGGCCTGACCCTGCAGGGCTGGACCACCCCCTGTCCATGCCTCAGTTTCCCTTCTGTAACGGGAAGAGGGTGGACTAGATAGGGACACAGCACACACAGCCCCAGGGCCCAGGGGTCGTGGACAATGGTCAAACCCAGGCCCTTTCTAGGGGGCAGCGCGGTGGCCCCGGGAGAATGCAGACCACGGCCCCCCCTCCCTTCCATTCCTCCGGAGGTCAGGACCCCCGGCAGCTCATGGGAGATCGAGAGATTCCTGAATGCTGACAGCTCAGTGACACTGTTTTAAAGTCCTCTTCTGGCCAATCCAAACAGGCCTGAGATGGGGCCTGGCCCACGGGCCACCAGTAGGACCTCTATGGCATGAGTCCCTGCTGGACCGCTGCGTGCCCAGGCCAGGTCGTGGCGACCATTTCATGCCTCAGAAGCCTAGGGTGTTTCTTTCTGATTCCTCCCCAAGCCCAGGAAGGGGCCGGAATCCCTGTGGAGCCAGGCTCCCGATCGGGAGGGGTTAAGGATCAGGGAGCCATCTATTCAGGGCAATGGGAGTGGCACAAAGTAAGGAAGAGTGTCCCCACTCCCAGACCAGTTTCTCAGGTGGACCTTGCCCCAGGAAGGGATGAGAGTAGGAAAGACACACAGCAGAAAGCGAGAGAGGCGCCTCCCACATGCTGTCTGGTTTAAATGTCACCGATGCTGATGGAGATGGAGAGAAGCTGAGGCCACTCAGGCCAGTCCTGTGGGACTCCGCAGCCAACGGCCACTCCACAGCCACCGAGGGACAGGGATGGGGGACATGGGGCAAAATTGAAAATGCAAGGCTCTTGTATCACCGTGTGGACTCCAGGCGATTTTAGTTTAGAAGAATCTGACACTCTGGCATGTGAATGAAGGAAGGAGGCAGGAGAGGGTCACGGCAGCCCTGGGAATCCCGCCCCACAGCTCTCAACTTCACCTGCCCACGTATCCCCCAGCAGCCAGGCCCTGAGCCAGCCCACAAACGGGGCCAAGGTCAGGGGACGGCGGGTCTGTTCCACCCTCCTGCTGATGCCACACTCACCACGGGGAAACAGCGCCCCGGACAGCTCCCCTGGGAGAGTATCCGTGCCTCCAGGAGGTGGGAGCGCTAGGTCGTTCCGGGCCTCTGTCTCCCCACTTAGTTCAGAGGGCTGTGTAGACGAGGATTTTACAGCCAAGAGGCAGAGCTAGCGTCCACACTGGGCAGACAAAGAGAACGAGGCCGAGAGGCAAAGGGACATCCCGGGGTCGCATGGCGCACAGGCCTGGATGTCCCGGATGTCCTGAAGGCAGGGAGCTCTCCAACCCCAACTCATCCTTGGCACTCTCGCTGTCAAAGGGTTTTTGGAAAAGAGATGCAATTATTACCCCATGTTCAGAGGAACCAGAGGCCCAGTCTGCCCCCACGACCTCCTCCTCACACCCAACCAGGAGAAACAGGGGAGCCAGGGCTACCGAGAGCCAAGGTTCCTGGGAAAAGCCGGCAACGTGCCGTCTGCTCTGCTGGACCAGCAGCATCCTCCCAGCCGCTGTTCGTAGACCTGCAAACTCCTAGGAGGCTGGAGGACTCTGGAATCTTCCTAAACAATGGTGTGTGGGCAGCAGCAGGCACCAGCTCACCTCAGCTGGCTGGAGCTGATGGGGCACATCTCCTCCCCGCTCTCATGGTGGGGGCTTTAAATTGGCCACAGTGGGAGGGTTTACACCACAGACGCTGGCAAGCACTACAAAGCAGGGCTTTTTCCTGGCATGCTGCTTGTTAAACATTTACCAGCACACCACTGTTCCTAAAGCTCCAGAATCCAGGGAGCTGAAGAAAGTCTTACACCCCCTGAGATGCCCACCAGGCAGCCCGGGCCTCCCTGAGCACCGACTCTGCCGGAAGTCACGCCGGGTGCCGGGTGAGCGGGGTGCTCGTCCCAGGCAGGAAGCAGACCTGCCCCCCAGAGCGGCTCACAGGCCAGCCCGACAAAACCTCCAGTCTCTCTGCTTTCAACCCCACAAGAAGACCTACTGTGTGCCAGGCACTGTTCTAGGCACTGGGACACAAGAACGAACCACACAGGCAAGGATGCTGCTCCCTTGAGCCTGTGGCCTAACGGTGTGAACAGACAAGTCATATCTTAGAAAACTATACTAATGTTTAGAAACGAAAATTTCACCAAAGTAGCATCATTACGAAGAATGCATTTAAATCCTGAGAGATGATGATAAATGCAGCAAAGAGCTGATAGCCGGTAGTGTGGCGTCCAGCGGGGAGGGCTACTCGAGGTGGGCAGTCAGGGATGGTGGCTCTGAGGAGGTGGCATTAAGCTGACCTCTGACTAATTGGAGCCTGGCACGTCACCCAGGAGAGAGACGAGGGCAGCACCGACCATCATCCAGGTGGGGACAGGAGATGGTGACAGAGCCTCCGGACCCCCTCGAGGGCCGGGACTGTGGCAGAGTCACTCGGCTGTCTCCAGTGTCCAGTGCGGAGAGATGCTGTGGAGACCACATTCGCTGCACAGAGGACGCAGGCCCGATTCGGTGGTCCACCCCCGCCACTCCGCGTCACCAAGGGCAACGACGCTGCTGTAGAGGGATGACGATGATGTCACAGCCCACGCCTCCTGATGCTCCTGTGAGCCAGGCGCTGGGTTGCATGTTCCACCCATCACCTCACTGGACCCAACAACCCAGGCCATACTACTATCCCCATTTTACAGATGGGGTAACCTGGGCTCAGAGAGGGGAAATGACTGTCCTGAGGCCACACAGCTAAAGAGACAGAACCAGGACTGGAACTCATCTCCAGTCTGAAGGTCAGCGCTCTCAGCCCCTTCTTGTGCTGTCTTCAGGAAAAGAGAGGAAGTGATGGAGAAGCTGTGAGAACAGGCGATCTCTTTGGAAACGCGTGACAAGTTGGCATAGGGCCCCAGCGCCCCCCACACGCCTTCGGCCAACAGCCTGCATGGGGTCTGTCAGGATCTTGAATACCGCGCGAGCCAGGGAAGGGGCAGAGCAGAGGTAGGGCCCCCAAGCTCAAGGGAACTGGAACCGGCCTGACGCTCCCTGTCCAGGAGGAGAGCGAGGCTGACAGCAGTGATGCTAAAGGCATGCCGGGAGCCAGCCCCTCCCCTGGTGGGCGGGTGGCTCGGGCCGCAGACCCACTTCAGCTCTGTTTGGGTGGTGGGGTACAACAGATGACAGACAGGGTCTGAGAAGAGGCCCCAGGACCACGTGACTCTGACCCCCCTGCACCCTCCCACAGATGCTCACGCGTGGCCTCAGAGGCATCTCTTTCTCTGGCACCTGGGCCCTGCGCCTCCTCCCCAACAAGGCTCACACAGTCTCCGATATGCGCAGTGTCCACGGCCACCAGTCCCCATGAGAGACTCCACCGCAGAAAGGTCATCCCTGGGTGGAGTCCCAGATCCCAGCCCCTGCTGGCCTCTGCGCCCCGCCGCGCACTCAACATCCAGCACACTCTGTGTCTCAGCCTCCCCCCTGCCCCCCAGGACTTTGCACGGGTCCCGTTCCGTCTGAAATCTTCCACTAACTGGGGTCCACTCTGAGGTTCCCCATCAGGACCCGCTTCCCGGGCAGCCAGGCTAACCCTAGTCCAGCTCTGCTCCCTCGGGGCACTCCCAGGCACTCCCCGCACGAGGGACAGCCCCCCTGTCACCATGCTGGCATCACTCTGCTAGAACGTCAGCCCCAGGGAGCAGCGGCCGGGTCTCTCTCCTTCGACGCTGAATCCCCAGGTCTAGGAGGGAAGCTGGGATGGCCCAGTGCTCAGGGAAACTTGCTGAAGGACGGAAGGGAGGAACGACAATGTCTCAGAGGGGTAAGGGCTTCCGCTGATGGCGCCCGCAGAGCAGCCAGTACGTGCTTCATACATGTCTGACTATGTGAAACTGCCCTAAGCTCAGCTTCTCTGGGGTCCTTCCAACCCCCTACTCACTTATTCCGACGTGCCTGTGCTCTCAGCTGCAGATGCACTGAGCCCCAGAGCCCCCGAGCCCTCATCCTTCCCCAGGGCCCTTCTCCACTGGCGCCTCTGCCCCAAGGCTGGCTCCGGGGTCTGCTCCCGCTCACTCCCACTGAACTGCAAGGGCCAGTGTTCTCTGAGTCCTCCAGGACTGGGAGTGGCCTGAGGGCAGGGACCACAGGGAGCAGAGGTCAGGAGCAGTGACGGAGGTCACACCCGAGAAGAGCAGGCTCCTCGCACAGCGCCCCCCAGTCCTGTTGCCCCTCCTCTGCAGAGCTCTGGGAGGAACAGGCCCCTTCTCAGGAGGGCAAACGGGCTCAGAAACAGCGAGGGACTTCCCTCAGGTCACCCATAAATAGCAGAGCTAGGGGTCATGGGCCTGGTGGCCTAGTGGCTAAGTCCGTGCGCTTTGGCGGCCTGGGGTTCACAGGTTCATATCCCCCGTGCGGACCTAGCACCACTTGTCAAGCCATGCAGTGGTGGCATCCCACATAAAATAGAGGAAGATGGGCATGGACGTTAGCTCGGGGCCAATCTTCCTCACCAAAAAATAAATAAATAAAATAAATGGCAGAGCTGGGACACCCAGAGTAGGTGCCTATAATTCTCCCAAATATAACAAACCGTAGTTTTTACCCCAAAATAACATTCATAGCACAATAAAAATAGCTACGCGTCTTGGTCCCCTGTGCCTAGCGAACTTCACCGAGAGAAGACGGCATCCCGGCCGCAGCCCTCTTCTGCAGCGAGGAACCGGGGCTCAGGGGACCGCACCGGCTGACGACCAGCCGCGGGGACCCTCGGTGGCGCTCAGCCGCGGTGCCTCCCGGGTGCTGCTGGCCCCGTAAACAGGTTTATGGCTCCATGCTTCAAAGCGCACTCAGGCGAGGTTTATTACCCGATAGAAAACAAAGACAGCTTTCCGTGCGGCTCCCACGCGGGGAGTTGTATTAAAATGCCGCCAGTCTCCAGGGTGGAGTGGGACCTGACCGCGAAGGGCAGGAGACCCAGCTCCAGGCTTCCGAGGCGGCAGGGAAGACGGGAGGGGCGCGGGACACGAGTCGGGGAGAATGTAACATTTGGGGTCCCCCAGACTCAGCCCCTCCCAGGATCCACAGGGGATGGGACTCTGCTCTCAGCGGATCCTGGGGGCGAGGAGGAACGAGGCCGCCAAGCAGCCTGTGGGTAGCTCTTCCCCGCTCCACGCTCCGCTTTGCCCATTGGCCTAAATTGTGCCTCCCAACACCCTGGGATTGCGTCCTCACTGTTCCCTCCGCATGCTCAGCCATGTGCTTGCTTGATCCATAAACCCAAGCATAGCTCCCCACGGCCTATAGGACAGAGTTCGATCCTCCTGGGCTGACGCACAAAGCCTCCTTGGTTCAACTCTGGCTGGACTCACCAGCACTCTCCCACCATCCTCTGTCCACCTCACATTTTAGCCACTCCAAGCTTCTCAGGATTCCTCCCACACCAGCTGGTTCATGCATCTGTGCTTCTGCACATAATGTTTCTTCCGTCTAGAATGCTTTTCCCTGCTTGTCTGCCTGGAAAACTCCTATTCATCCTTCAAAGCCCAGTTTAGACATCACCTCCCCTGAAATGCCCAATTTCCCTCTCCTTTGGGTTCCTCAGCACCAGATGTGGGTCCCCATCAGTCTCTTCCTCTGTGACAAGGTTGGCATCTCATTCATGGCCAATCCTAAGACCTGGCAAAGTGTCAGCACAAAGAGGCGTCTCAAGAAACGCTTACGGAATTCGACTATCTGAAAAAGTGTCTTAACATCTCGTGTTCGATCTTGGCACCCCGGTCAGGCCTTCAATTGACCAAAGACACGGCAACAAACTAAAGGCCACCATCTCTGGAAGTCTTCAGGCTCTGCATGGTCAACAGGATAGCGGACCCACAAACGTGGGCACATCCCAAAGCCCGGGGCTCGTTCATGTGTCACCTACGGGAAAAGGGGACTTGGCTGATGTGAGCAAGTTAAGAACTGTGACATGGAATATTATCCTGGATTATCTGAACGAACCCCGTTTAACCTCAAGGGTCCTTCAAAGGGGGAGCTTTTCCAAACTGGCCAGAGAAAGAGACGGAAGACAAGAGAAGCGGCAGGAGAAGCAACACTGCTGGCCCTGAAGACGGAGGAGGGGCCACGAGCCAAGGAAAGCAGGCGGCTCCCGAACCTGGAAAGGGCCAGGAGCAGAACTTGCCCAGAGTCTCAGGAAAGGAACCCGGCCTGTCCACACCTTGACTTAGCCTGTGGGACCCACAACAGACTTCCGCCCTCCAGAACAAAGCGCTAATAATTTCATGTTGTCTTAAGCCACTAAGTTTGTGGTGAATTGTTTCAGCAGCCAGAGAAAATGAACGTGCCCTGTGTCCCAGCCTGACCGCTGACGATGGGCTTCTCCCAACCCTGGGCATTTCCCGGCCTCTGTACCACTGCCCCGCTGCTCCCATTGCCTAGATTGCCTTCCCTTGCTCCACCTGCTCTTCTCAGCCTGGTGAACTTCTATTCATCCTTCAGAACCCATTTCCAAGGTTCCTCTTACAGGACCCTGTCCCAGCATGCCCTGGGGTAGGCCAGGGCACCACACCCTCAGCGGCTCAGCCGTGCCTCACAGCACACACATCGTAGGGCGCCGTCTTAGATTCTCTCTTCTCCCACAGGTTGGCACAATCGGGAATGGCAAGTGCCCAGGTTCTGTTCATTCTGAATCTCTGACGTCTGGAGCACGCCTGACACATGGCAGGACCTCTGGAAGCCACTGTAAACGACGGGCTGGGGGTGGTCAACGGCGGAGGCCTCCATCCACTCCCGGGATTCATACAACAGCGGGTGCACCCCCATCCTGCAGCCACAGCCTCTCCCTTAGCTGCAGGTGACTCGCACCAGGAGAGGAGGTGGATCTCCTCGCATTTATCTCCTTTCCTCTTGCCTGAGTGGCTCTGTAACTTCCCCGCTCCCCAGCACCATCAGCGACAGGCTCAGAGACAAACCCTCCACGCACCTCGAGATCTCGATGCCCGGGAAGCTGATGCACAAGAGAAAAGGTCTGTGCTCCAGAATGTATCCTGAGAAAACGATCAGAGAGGGGGCAACGTACATACAAGGCCGTTCAGACGGCTTCCTTCACATCAGTGAAAACCGAAAATGACGCGGATGTCTGAAACAAGGAGTAGGTTAAATAAATAACACCTCCTCCAGTGAGAGCGCATGAAGCGGCCGCTGAAAATAGTGGTTTGAAAATACTTGGGCGCGTAGGAAAATGTTGAACACATAATATTAAATTGGGATCCAGTATTTATAAAACATGTATATATTTGCATCATAAAAAGACTGGTGAGAATATTCTTCTCGAACACTAACAGTGGTGATCTCATAAGGTGGGTTAGCACGGGGGGGTGCTTTTGCACCTCATTTATTTCATAGTTTCCAAAATTTCTATGATACTCATGTAATATAGTTTTTTTGTTTTGTTTTGTTTTGCTTTGTTTTAAAGATTTTATTTTTTTCCTTTTTCTCCCCAAAGCCCCCAATACATAGTTGTATATTCTTCGTTGTGGGTCCTTCTAGTTGTGGCATGTGGGATGCTGCCTCAGCGTGGTTTGATGAGCAGTGCCATGTCCGCGCCCAGGACTCGAACCAACGAAACACTGGGCTGCCTGCAGCGCAGCGCCGAGAACTTAACGACTCGGCCACGGGGCCAGCCCCCTCATGTAATACAGTTTTTAAAAAGAAGGTGTGTTTTAGGGAGAATTTTCTGGAGAGGAGTTTAGCAATGTCCTTATCAAGAACATCTCTAAAAAGGGTTAATGCGCTTTACGTCTTCCTGTTTTGGGGAAACGTGAGGGGTCACCCCTGAGTGCACGATCAGCGCTTTGTGGATTTCAATTCAGTCAGCAAACCTCTGGGCTCGCGTCTGTTCCCCAGCTGCTTCCAGGTGCAGAGAACACAGGAAACCCCGGGTCCCAAGAAGAGACGGGCAGGGGGCTGTGGGAGAGGGTCTGGGAGAGCCCAGAGGGGGCGCCTGGGCGGGGGGGGGGGGGGGGGACCGGGGGGGGGGACACCTGAGTACATCAGGGACAGGGGACAGAGGGAGCAAGAGGAGTCCTTGGGGAGGCTGCTGCCGAGGACCGGGGGGTACAGAGGCCCACAAGGGGATCCCCTGCCAATGGCGGGGTCGGGGCAGAACTGTAGTGTCCGAAGGACCAACAATTTGGTTCTCAGCTAAATGCAGGCCTGAGCATCAGACCATCACCTCTAAATTCACAGGCTGCCCTCCCCACTGGGCATCTGTCTCCCATTTCTCAAAAAAGCATCTGAGATGATGATATGGATGGGAAGCCGTGCTGTCAGAACGCCCAGGGTTGCCTGCGTGGGCTGGGCCGGCATCATCTCTGCGAGAGAAACCAGATCCCCCTGCAAACAGGCAGAAGCTGAATTCAGAACAAACGCTCCGCTCAGGGCGGAAGCCGCCAGGGCCGTTTGGAAGAGCCAGGAGCCCGAGGACTCTCTGCTCGGGTCAGTTTCTACCTGAGAACTCCTCCAGAGCCTGGGGGTGGACTTTCCGGCCTGCAGCAATGGGGTCGGAGAAGCAGGATGCAGGGAACCACAGGCGGCACACAGCACGTGTGTGAGTGGAGGTGGGACTTTGCTCCCTGGGGGGGTGTCCCACACAGGAAGCCAGGACTGGGGCCTGACGAGGACGGCGAAGCCAGGATGCGCCCACCACCTGCCAAGGTCAGCAGCTGTGCTTCTGCAATGCAGCCTTGGGTTACAGAAGGGTTCTTGGTATCTCTGCACATGGATTTGACAATGCTTGGTGGGACGGATGCTGGGGGTGGTGAAGACGAGCACATGAGAGAAGCCACTGTAGCCATAGCAACACAAAAGGTACTGGGTAGGGAGAGATGCCCTGGAAGAGAGGGACTCTGTGATGCCCGAGGACCAGGGCTGGATCTTCTTCCAGAAAGTCTTCCCTGACTACCACTTCCTCTGCTCATCAGAGAGGGGCTGGCTAGTGCTTCCCTGGTTCTCTCAGCCCCATCACAGTGTGGATTACATGTCATCATCATAGGTCATTTGCTTATCTGTACCTCTTACTAAACTCCGAGACTTGGGGGTCATTTATCATAGTTTACTCAAACCCAGAGCCTAGATGGATGGATGGAGCTCAGATGGATGGATGCATAGGTGGATAGATGGATGGATGATGGATGATGGATGGATGGATGATGAATGATGAATGGGTGGCTGGGGGATGGATGGATGGGGGATGGATGGATGGATGGATGAGCGGATAGATGGATAGGTGGATGGATGGATGGA
>NC_060269.1:151145846-151235360 GCF_021613505.1 Equus quagga | reverse complement strand
GGACAGCTAGGAGGTGGATGGGTGGATGGATGAGTGGGAGAGACTGAGGGAAGACGGGAAGGGGGAAAGGGAGGAAGGTGAGTGGGCAGAGAAGAAAGTCGCTGCAGCGACAGGAAGGGGTCCTTGGAGCACGGGACAGAGGGAGCCAGGACCTGAGGAAGGGCAGGTATTGGAGTCAAGATGGAGGGAGAAGAGGCTTGGGGGCTGGGGACACTGAGAGATGTCCTCAAACTGCCTGTGACCTCCCAGCAGCCCAGATCTCACCCCCCAGCGTTTCCCAGGCCCCTCAAGGCCTCAGAGCCTGACCCCATCAAACTGTTGCTTCAAATTGAATTATTTATTGGATAGACTCAAACCCCGGAAGCTTTTAAGTCAGCGCCTCTCTCGATCCCCGTCTGCTCCAAGTCTTGTTTAAATCAAACTCAGATCTCCATGCGATGTTAAAACAAACACAGAGCGAGGCTGGCCGTGGAGGGAGGCGGCGGCTGGGGAGAAGCCAGCCGGACGCTTTAAGGTAATGGGCTGAGGAAGGAAGTGGAAGCGGACCTCTGACACCTACTAAGCGCCGAGTGTTTTACAGGCATCATCTGTTGTCATCTTCACAACAACCTGCGAGGTCTGCGCTCAGGCTCGTTGCACGGACGACGCCTGGGAGGTCACGGAGCAGGGAAGTTACCAAGCCAGAACTGAAACTCAGATCTGTGGTGCACGGACCACGCAGCAGCCTGGCCCACAGAGGAACCCCAGCGCCTGCAACAGCCTACGGGAAAAGCTCATGACAGTCGGGGACTTTCTCTCTCAAGTCCCCGCTCTTGCTGGGCCACCAGAGGGCAAAGCATGTCGTCTCTTCGATTTCCATCTGGGAAGTGCGGCTGTGAGCCCTCGGCATTTTCCAGCTATAAGACCCCTATTAGCACAACAGTCCTCTGTTGGTCCTGACGTTCGGGCCACTGAGGGGCACGCTGTGATGCACCCACTGGGGCTGCCCCTTGGCTCATGAAACGCTCTGCACACGGTTGGGCTCTGTCCGTCTCACCCTCAGGACGGTTGAGCTGTTCGGACATCTCCACCCGTGTGGTCATCGCCTCCATGGAGACAGACCTGATGCTTCTTTGCATTAGTGAACATCCAGAGGGGCTGTGCATGGCCTTGGTCTGACGGCTCAAATTCCTCACACGCCACATTTGCAGCACACAACACTGAAATTCCACATATTAAAAAGTGGAGAGAGAGGGAGACACAATAGCAACATAGACCCAAATCTGATGTTAAATAGAGTGGTGGAGAACCCAGCAACATCATAGGCAAACAGAAGCGATCTGAAAATCTCAAATGCCAGCTCCGCTGGAATACAAAGTGTACAAAAGAGAGTTTCCCAAAGTTTGTTGCATGGAGAACCAATCCCAGGAAATGCTCAGTGGAACAAAAATAAACATACTTCAATATTAAAAGTTATAAATAGGGGCCAGCCTGGTGGCCGAGTGGTTAAGTTCTCGCGCTCTGGTTTGGCGGCCCAAGGTTTCGCCAGTACGGATCCCGGGCGCAGACGACACCATTCATCAGGCCACGCTGAGGCGGCATCCCACATGCCACAACTAGAAGGACCTACAACTAAATAGTATACAACTATGTCTGGGGGGATTGGGGGAGAAAAAGCAGGAGAAAAAAAAAAGATTGGCAACCGTTGTTAGCTTAGGGGCTTCTTTTTAAAAAAGAAAAGTTATAAATAAAATTAAATTAAGCAAACAAAAATTAAATCAAAATTTAAAATGAAGTAAAATTTAAATAAAATAAACATGAAAGATGATGGCCTCAGCCAAGATGGAGAACGCACACAAGCTTCTCCCGGAGAGGAGCGATGTGCGCTGGTGTGTTAGGGCCACAGTAAGTCCTTCTGCAAAGAAACCTGATCGGTTTTCTCAGCCTCAGTATGTTTACCAAACTTACATGACCCCAAAACATGCATTTTCTGGAAACACCTATGACCAGCTGTGATCCATTCAACTGTCATTCAGCAAACGTTCACCCCCTCCCCCAACCCCCCCGACTCTACCCACAACCGCACTGGTGTCGGGCTCCACCGTGTGCCTTACTTTGGCGGACGGAATTCTAGCAGGTGCGAAGTGAGCAGAAGCCCTAAACGTGCTTGTGTGGTTGGGCTTGGCTCTGGAGCTCTGCTGTTGTGCATGAGAAGAACGCGTCCTGGTGGGCTCTGCCCTGTGGGGTCTGGGCCCCAGAACAAACACACATGGAGCAGACCCAGGCCACCACCCTACAGCCTGAAGTGCAGCTGCCCAGCCCAGCCCATCCCAGGGCCACCAAACCACAGCCGAGCAGAGGGGTGAGAACCAGGGTGTTGTGTATGCCATCGAGTTTGGGGGTGGCTGTTACACGGCATTATTGTCACAATGGCTGACTGATACACCTTCCTACAGAAATACTCTTCTAAGAATCACACTTTGAGGCATAAAAAACATTCTTAGGAAGAACCATTCTTAGAAGGTGCTGGGAAAGAATGAATGGCATGTGGTAGGAGCTCGAGACCCATCTGGAGGACATGTGTCTTCAAATGAAGGGTCCTAGAGAGGACAAGCTCTTCACGATGGAGAGGCAGGGTTTAAGAGATAGCTAACCAACCCAACAGAGAAAGACGAGCACAAGATATGAATGGGGAAATTCCAGCAAGAGAAGAGCTGAACGGTCAATAAACAAAGGAAAGTATGTTCAGTCTTGTGAGGAATCATGAAAATGCAAAAGAAAACAGCACTGAGCTACATGCTCACGTCCACTTGGCTGCAGACATGGAAAGTCTGATGACGCCAAAGATCTGGAGCACGAGTCACTCGAGAGACACTGGCGATAGGGAGAGAAAGAGGAAGCCAGAGACACAGGTGCGGATGCTCCTGCAGCCCTGACGCGAACAGCCAAATCCGGGGGATACAGACCCTGGCGCTCCCGCAGCAGGAGAATGCGTGAATCCAGCAGCTTCCATGCGCTCTGTGGATAAACGAGCAAAGCAAAGTGGGAGGATGAATCCAGTTCCCAAAGGCAGCCTGGTGCCATTTGCATCAATGTTTAAAACACGCTAAACACCAGAAAATACTGATTGTAGATAGACACACATGTGTACTTAACATATCAGGCATACTTGGGGTGCTTACTGCTGGGTAGTGACAGCTGGGGTGGGGAGGATGGGAGTCGGGAGAGAGCTGGGCTTGTCCAGAAGCTGTGGCAGCTGGAGAGCCATGTTGGGCTAGACTAGGCTCTGCTGTGGTGACAGCCGAAGCCCTAAATTCCAGTGGCTTAACTCACATTATCCCTGCTCACCATCCACTGGCCCAAACTGATCAAACGACCCCAACATGACCGCAAAAGGGCGGGAAGGGAGGAGGTGCTTGGATTATCCGGTGAGCCCTAGCTTGTCTCGGACATCCGGGTACCTAGGCATCGACTACATTCTGTACTTCCTGTATGTGTTGAAGATGTCATGATCAAAGCAGAGACCCCACCCCCACCCCAACAGAAGGGATGGGATCCCCCCAGACACTCTGAGGGAAACCTGCAACCCACCCCACCCCCAATACTCCGAGGTTGCCCTGGCTGAAGGTCCTGCCCGAGGTCATATGTGCGGATGGAACGGTGGGGCTGGCGTGGCTTTCATGCCGTCCTGGTTCAGAGGTGGTACAGGCACAGCGCCGACTGGGCTGTGGGACTGAGGCTGCCACTTCAAATCTGTTTTGCCTGACAGTCATGCTCAGTGTGAGGTCGCAGACAGTCCCAGGGACTGCATCACGGCAGAGAGAGGCAGGGCATGGAAAAGTGGACTAAGGTCAGCTTTCTCTCCGGCTCAGAACGCTCCCAGACCCTCCTGCTCTGACAGCATCACAGCCACCTCCATGCTCCTGGCCTCCACACATCCCCCAGGATGGCTCCATAGATGGAAAGGGTCAGATCTCAGCGGAGTTTCCCAAGAAGCACACCGCCATACTTCCATCCATCCATCCATCCATCAATCCATCTGTCATGTGTCCATCTGTGCATCTATCTGCCCATCTGTATGTCCATTTGTCTATCCATCCGTCCATCCAGGGCCCAACACCACCTCCTGTGCCAGATCTGCGCTGGGTTCTGGGCAGGAGCGATCATCACTGCAGACCTGACAGATCCCCGTCCTCAATCAGAGTGTGTCCTGGGTGCAGGGGAAACCACACGCAAGAACTCCCACGCTCAACCAGAGGTGCGGTCAAGAACGCCACGGGGTCACTTTGCACTGAGTGGTGGAGTGGCCTCTTTGAGGAAAAGAGGTCTATGCTGAGACCGAGCATCCCCACGGAACCAGAACCTGAGGTCAAGGCCACGGGCACTCCAGGAGGGCAGACACACAGGCCCAGCCCCACATGGACAGAGCTGGGCACGGCCAAGGTTCAGCCAGCAGGTTGGTGTGGCTGCAGAGGAGGCGGGGAGTGGCAGGAGCTGGGATGGGGGCGGGGTAGGAGCCAGAGGGTACAGCCTCTTTGCAGGGGGTGTGGCTTGGATGTTATTCCAAGTGCCCTGGGAAGCCTCACTGCTAACCAGCCCAACCCCTGGCTCTCACAGTGTGGCCCCTGGACCAGCAGCTGGGCAGCACCGGGGAGCCTGTCAGAAATGCCAGCCAGGGGACTGGACCCCAGGGAAATCTGAGACAGTGCTCTGACTCAGCCCTCCTCACCGGCTGCTCTCGCCACGGGCCTTGGGAGAAATCCCACACTGAACCCACGTCTTCTGAGGCAGCCCCAGCCGCCGCGGTTTGTAAGAGCTCGCCAAGAGACTCTCGCTGCCTCCCGCCGAGGACACTGCCATCTACGCGTGCAGGCTGCTCAACCCTCCATGGCTTGCTTTCACCATTTTTAGAGCATTTATGAGGCAGCTGAGCCTCACTGGCCATTTGGGATCCAGCTGTGGAGACATCAAATGGGACCCCATCTCAGGACCCCAGCCCCGGCTGGCTGGCAGCACCCTGCAGCTCGTGAAGCTGTGTCCCGGCTGTCTCCCAGACCAGTGGACGCGAGGCTCTGGGGTGGGACACAGACGTCAGGCGTCGTTCAGTCCCACTCAAAGCGTGCTCCCCAGACCAGCAACAGCAGCGTCACCTGGACCTTGTTAAAAATGCGGGGTCTCAGACCTGCCCCAGACCTGGGGAGCAGCATCTGAATTGTCACCAGACCCCCGCGATTCACAGGCACCTGTGGGTGGGAGAGGTCCTTCTTAAAGATATGGATCTTCAACCGGGGACAAGATCACCCTCGAGGGGGGTGAAAATTGGTTCTTGAGGGGCGTGAAAAATCTTAAGCTTTATCTATGAAGCACATGCCACATACAGAACTTAGAAATACAATTATGGGCAGAGCAGCTCTTAGGAAAACAAGGTCTAAAAAGGCCGGAGGGGCTGGGGTGATAATGGAAAAAGAGTTGGTGCCGGATTTCAGACTGAAAGTCTGGCATCCTGAGAACCCCTGGGCTCCTGTGGGTCACTGGATCTGTCTGGATTTCCCCAGCAGCTGGCAGTGAGTGTCCTGGACCAGGGAAGAACCCAGTGACATCCTCCTGCAAGACAGAGGTGGGAGCAGGGAGGACATTTACAGATCATTTTGTTCTTAATTTTCGCATTTCAAACACTATTTATCTTTGCCTTAAAATCGTTACGGCTCTACCATGGAGCAGACACAAATTGCACATGAACTGTTCAGAGACGCCACGAGCGCCCGCGTTCTTCTGACTTGTCACAGCAGCTCCTGGCTCTGCCCACTGAACTCCCCCCACCTGGGCTTGGACAGGAGGCTCGAGATCACGGGTGTCAGCCACGAGGAGCTAGCGAGGAAGAGAGAGTGGGACGAAATGCAGGCGTGGGCGTCTCCAGTCCCCAGAGCCTTGTAAGGAGTGAGGCTTGGGAGAGGAGCACGGGGCTGCGGGGGGTGAGCTGGGAAAGGCTGCTGGGGCCCCACTGAGGACCAAGGATGGGGAGGCAGACAGGGAGCCTGGCTGGGGGGATGGGGAGACAGGAACAGACTCGAGAGCCGTTAGGAAATCGGATCCGGGTGGTATCATCAGCAGAGTTTGCTAAGGGACTGGGCAGTGAGCTGAATGGCGATGACAAAAAGATCTGCCTATGTTCTGACCCCCAGAGACGGTGAGCGTGACCCTATGTGGAAAGGGGTCTTGGTGGATGTAATTAAGTTAGAGACCATCCTGGATTGCCCAGCTGGGCCCTGAGTCCAGTGATACGCATCCTTATAAGGAGCAAACAGAGGACAGACACACAGGAGAAGGCCATGGGAAGGTGGAGACAGTCACTGAAGTGATGCAGCCACAGGGAATGTCCCCCCACCACCAGAAGCTGGAAGACGCAGGAGGATGCTGCCCTGGAACCCTCAGAGGGAGTGCAGCCTGGCTCACACCTTGATTTCAGACTCCCAGCCTCCAGGACCATGAGAGAATCAACTCCTGTTGTTACAAGCCCGTAGCCTGTGGTCATTTGTTCGAGCAGCCCCAGGACACTGGCACAGACTGGACGTGCAGGCAAGGGCAGGGTGGGCGGTCTGAGTGAGTTGCTCTTCCGGTTCCTACTGGTCCCGGGAGGCTCCGGGAGGGGCGGTGGGTGCAGGACATGCTCCATGCACTTCCAACCCCTGATGCCAATGAGGGATTTTCCCAGCGGGAAGGGGCTCATCCCCTCCCCACCGCCTCTCTCACTAATTCCAAGGGTCCCAGAGGCCGAGCGGAGAACACCCCTGACCCAGAAGAAACGGTCAGAGGGTCGCATCCTCAAAGCTGGGAGGGAGATGCCAAGAACGTGTGGCTCATGAAATGCAGCACAATTAAAAATGCATTCTGCTTAGATTTCAGAGAGCTATTTCCAGAATGTAAATACTATACTTGTCATTAAAAATGTATTTATTGCGATTACACAGGAGAATTCTTGGGAGGTTCAGTGCACGTTCAATGTGCGTGTTTAATAACCCCATTTAACCCGTGTTCTCCAGGCGGGCACTGCCACCCTCCCGCCCACGTGCGCCTTACGCGGCAGGTGGAGGTGGGTGGCATCCTGACAAAAGACCAATGGCTTCTAAACAGTCACACCACTCCCCAAACAGAGAGGACAAAATGCTCGCAAGAGAAAACGTGATGAGTAATTAAACACGGAAACTGCTCCCTCTCACTAGGAACCAACAGGATGCAGATGACAAGGACACCCCCGTCCATCTGGGCCCTGAGATTAGGAAGCTGTGGGAAAGCTGTAAGATGGAAAGCCGGCCGGCCAGGCCGCAGGGCGTGGGCCCAGGTGGGGCTTATACTCCTCCCGAGAGAGAACCTGGCACAGCAGCCCCGCGGCCATAAATCCACTCACGCTCCTGGGCTCAGGAACGCGACCCCCCCCCCAAGACTCAGCCCAGGGAACAAAATGGAGAGGAAAACTACATGCCTAAATTTTTTACAGCGGCATCATGGCTAAGTATGAGAATGAATCAACTTGGGGGCTAGCACACAGCCATAAAAAAATGACGATGCAGACCCCGGCGCAACACGGAGACCTGGGAGCGCGGGGTGTGCGAGAGGCAGGATGCACGGCGAGACGCCATCCAAGGACAGAAATACGTCCACATCATGAAGAGGCGATGAACAAAGGCAGTAATCGTGCCCCGCGTGGGGTGGCGTGAGCTTTCTGGAAATGACTAAAGATCTGCATGCATTTTTGATAACAGAGAGAAAACGTCTGGACACAGAGACAGTGATGAGAAAGGAGAGTGGAAAATTAAAATCTGTGGATTTGCTTTCAAGAAAAACAAAACTTTAGACCGTGCACTGTTCACATGTCAAATCATAGGGTCCTCACAACCTCCCTCTCCAGGGGACGTTGTCCCCACCTTTCAGAGAAGGAGCCTGAGGCTCTGGGGAGGAGGAGCCCCCCTCACAGCAGCTCTGAAGTAGGCGGTTTGGCCTCTGGGCTTCCCCCTCTGCTTCTGAGGAATTCTGAGTCTGGAGCCCGCCCACAAGGAGTACTCATCCCTGGCCATGGGGCTGGCCCAGGTCAGTCCCACCCCAATCCCATCCCCACCCCGACGAGGACCCCCAGCAAATTTTAACTACACCCTCCACTGTGTCCCTGTAAGCAAGACTAGACCAGGTCCATCGTATACAAAGATCCTCATGTCCTCCTCTCCAGCTACGTGGAGACACTGTGGGGAATGGAGGAAGGCTGGCATTCTGGACGGGTCAGCAAGTGCTACCCAGGATGGCTGGCCCTTTGGGGCTCGCCTGACACGCAGGGGTTGGGGCAAGCGAGGTGGCTGAGGATGTCTGCTTAGAGGAAGAGAACACAGGTGCCTCCGTCCACTTTGTAGCCAAGGGGACCCATCCTTGGACCAGCCACCCAGCAAGAGGGGGTGTCCCCCATGGGCTGGCCCTTCCTCACCGTGAGACCCAGAACGTAAATCCTCAGAGAGCAGCCGAGGACATTTCCCTGGACTGCAACACTCACGCCATTTTCCACTTTCGCCCCGAACTACGAATGGCCTTCTCCAAGCCTGGAGTGGCATTTTTGAGAGCAACCCTCCTAGCCTCCTTGGTGGAAGACCTGCTTCAAGGCACGAGCTTACCGTCTACCAAGACACAGTCATGGGGGCATCCTGGCCGAGAGCCTCAGTTCCCTTTGTAGGGATATGGCCTGTGGCTGACCCCTTCTCCTGAGACTGGAAGGAACTAGAAATCAGGCTGGAAGGAACTGGGAGGCAAATCCACAGCTAAGAGGGGCTGGCTGGGACAGGTGCTTTTGTCGGAGGGGTAAGAAAAACCCAGGGCGGCATGAGGGGCTCCGTCCCCAACCCTGGTGTCATTAGCACCATGGTGACCAAGCTGGCTGACTGCAAGGCAACACTCTTCCTTACACAGCAAAGAAAGGACCCAGCTGAAGACGCCATGTCCACAGCCTCCCAAGCATGGCAGAAATCCCTCAACAAGAACCAAGAGAGGGAACCTCAAGCCCTGTCACCAAAAGCAAAGCCAAAAATAAATCAACTCAAGGTGGTTGCCCACAGATTGGGAGTCCTGATCAGCAGGTCTCGGAGTTTCTTATGGATTTCAAATAGAAAAATGAATTAATTATTACTCGAGAAACATAACTTGGAAATCAAAATGGTTCAACGCCCAGAAAACGTGGAGCGGCAAGTGGGGCTTGGAGGAAACAATCCTTGCCTGAGCAAATCTTGGACCCCCAGCCCAAGACGCTGGGACCTTTCCCTCTTCCCCTTCCGGGGTGAGCAGATGGAAATACTGAACGACAATAACCAAGAGGATTTCTCAAGCCCTCCTTCTCGCCCACCTCACTTAAAACATCAAAGCGGCTGCCTAGCGTCCTTGGGCTGAGTTCACATTTCCCGTATAAAGAGAGATTCCCGTCGTCTGCGGCTGGTTATTTCCAAGCTCTTCGGCTGGGCCAGGAAGAAAGAGAAAGGCTGAACAATGAGAGCGGTCGGAGCACTGGGTGCACCGGAGCTGCGTCTGAAGCGCAGAGCACAGGCCAAGGGAAATTGTGCACTGACCTGAATTCACATGCAAACCCTCTTCCTCCCTCCGGGGAAGAGAAGCAGGAGGGGGGAAAACAGAAAGAAAAGAAAAAAAAAAGGAAAAGAAAGCCAAGATGCTTTCCCATCGCTGTCAGCCCTCTGGCACCGCCCGCACCCACCGAGGAAACTCTTAATGTGCTTTCAGCTTCTCCCGCGTGCATTTTTCAGCCAAGAAAAGTTCACCAACTTGCAGGGGCTGCTCCAGCCAGCATCTGGATCTCAGCCTCAGACCTGGGAGACGCGCAGGTGTGTGAGGAGAAAAGCCCACCCTCGGGCTGACTTACCGCCACAGAGAACTTTCCAGAACCTTCCCCATGTCTGCGTGGTAATACTTCGTCAGGATCAAGATCACCTGTGATGGCAATAGGAAGAAAGAGGCAGAAGTCAGTGGGTTTCAAGGTGCTCGAAGAGGAATATAAGGACCCCGGTATTCAGGGTCTCCCGAGTATCAGGGCCCAGGGCCTCTCCCGGTTGGCACCCCGGGAGGCTCCGGCCACCTCGCACCGGAATCCAGAGATGGGGCTTGTTCTGTTCTGAAAACTCGCTTCTACTCTTCAGACTGACTTTGGGAACATTCCAATCCTGTGAGGTCCACCCAGGAGCTGCCATGCAGCGGGGACAATTCAGACTCAGCCCTGGACAATCTCAAACTGTGGTCAAAGGCACAGTGAGGCGGTGGTCCCGGGGTGAGTACAGACTCCATCAGCAAGGCTTCCAAAGATGGCGCTTTGCTTTGTCTCCAATGGCGCCTTTGAGAACAGCCCAATGAGAAGCCTCTGCTCAGGCCGCCCCCAAGACAAGAGCAGACCCCACAAGTACGTGCTGCCATTGCTTTCCTCAGAGGGGCGGCTGATGGCAGAGCCAATGACAGTGGGTTGGAAAGATGCTCGAGAACAGCCGGGCCAGCTGGAGGTGGTTCATAAGTCAACGACGGCGCACGTGTTTTTTTTTTGTTGTTAAACTATTCCCTGAACGCGGCGGGCCCCACTTTGCAGAGCCGTTTCCTTGCATGTCTGGCAGAAAAAGCAACTGTCTACAAAAATGAAAATAAACGTGTTTAAGAGCCCCCAAAAGTTCTTCAAAACAAACGTATGAACAACAACAAAAGGAAACAGAGACTCGCTGGCCCGGAGGGAAAAAGAGCCTCACCCGCAACGACTCCACCAGCCACGGCGCTTCCGTGTACATCAAACTCCATTTCACTCACTGCCAGGCCCTGTTAGCGGCTCCTAATGCTCCCGTTGCCATGGGAACCCTGGGAGGTAAAATGGGAACGCCCCCTGCAGAGCCATTAGCCTGGTTAATTTGGGGTCACCACACTGGCCATCCCTAAATTTGGTTCCTTCACGCCAGCAGAACCTCTCCTCCAGGTCCTCGAGGGCGCGGCTGCTGCAGACACAGTTTGGCCGATCTTTCTCACCCTGGCAATTAAAGCAGGGAAGATATGGGGCGGGATGTCAACCGAGACGAGATGGGGTGCATTTTAGAGGCAGCGACGATTATAAAAACTCGAGACCTCATCAGTGGAGGCGTGATGGCCTCGCCTCGCTCGGGAACAAAGTGATTTTCTTCTGCCAGGCTCTCAGGCCGCCCGAGTCAAGCCGGAATCCTCTGATGATGGAGGAAGGCAGGCAGGCAGAATGACAGGGCCCGAACGCACAGGAGACAAGCGTATTTTTAACCTATTGATTTATATTTTATAGTCTCGCTGCTCCCAGAGGGGATTTCGAGGAGCCAGAGTGTGACAGCCGGAAGAAACCTCAACGTCTGTTTAATCTGGCCCCGTCCAGGATGGAATCCTCAGCCCAATATCCTCCTCAAGCACCTGCCATCTGGGCTCTGCTCGCACACCTCGAGAGACAGGGAGCTCATCTGCTAAAGCGGTGCTCGGGTCCTTCCGGGGGCTGAGCTCTGTCCTCCAGTAACTTCTGCCTGCGTGTCCTAGTTCTGCCGCTGTGGACAATGACTGGGCAGGCCTACTCCCTTCCAGGCGAGGGTCTCACTCATGCCCACCCCCCGCTGGTGTAAGCTCTGGCCACTCTGGGCCTTCGCACAAGCTGTTCCTCATCTTGGGACCCTCTTCCCTGCCCCTCACCCCTAAGTCCTTGGCTAATTCCTACTCAACCTTCAGATCTCAGTCCAGCTGACACCACCTCCAGGAGGTCTCCCAGAGCCCTCCCCTGGGTTCGGTGCCCCCACCATACTCCCTCAGACCCTGCGCTTCCTGCACCCCAGTGCAGCTGGCAGAGTCTGTTTCCACCACTAGACAGCAAGCCCTTTGGGGAGGAAATCGTGTCCTGTTTTAGGTCCCAGTGCTGTACAGTGAGCACGCCACCACGTGTTGAAAGGAATGCAGGTGGCCTCGCCCCAAAGAACAACGATTAAGGCCACGAAGCCAGGCAGAGGTAAGTGCCCTGGGCAGGCCCCGCCCTGCTCTGCCAGCCATTCACAAGACACCCTCTTCCATCAAGAGGACGCATCGTCCGTTCTTCGTGCAGGGGACAGAATCGGTCTCCGGGTGCCACCCTGCCCACTAAGCTGAATGAGAGTCTGGGCTCCAAGGCCAGGGTCCCGGGGTCCAGCTTGCCCACAGCTGGGACAAGGAGCCACCTGGGCGGGGTCACCCTGGGGGAGCCCCAGCCGGCACCCCTGACTCTGCAGTTGGCAGCGGGAAGGACCCCTCTGCTTTGGGGTCAGACCCTCCAAGCTCGATGCCCCTCAGCTTCCTGATCCACAACGAGGGGATGATAGCCAGCTCCCTCTCTGAGGACAAGGATGAAGGACTTGGCTGCAACCGAGAAGTGACCCACACACTCACGGCCAACACTCACCGACGTCAGCCTGGAGACTGCCGTGCCGGGCTCTGGGTCGCGTGGTTTATGACACCAGCGTTCTTTATATGTCCAGGAACCCTAAGAGGCAGCTCCTATTGTTACCCCACCTGACAGATAGAGATGCTAAAGCCGAGAGAACTTCAATACTGTGCCCCACAAGACACCTCCAGGAACCAACGCTCTCTCTGCACCACGATGCACTGACCCCACAGGAGAGATGCTGCAGCTGGGAGGGAGGCCAGGGGCCTTTCACCAAAACCTTCAGTGATACAGTGATAACAGCAAATGCTTACACACCACCCACTCCACACTTTACAGACACCAACTGTCCCCATTACACAGATGAACAGACTGAGGATCAGGGAGATAACACAATGGCCCCAAGGTCATACAGCTTGTACATGGTGAGCCTTGGATGTGGGAATGAGTAAAACAAACCAGGAATCAAGTGTTAGACAGAGAAAAGGGAGGTAAAAAAAGAGGGAGAGAATAAGAAGCTTCATGGTGACTTTGAGTATTCATTCAACAAACAGTCTAATCTCTCAACATGCCAGGAATGAGGATCCACAGAGAGGACGCAGCCAGGGCCCCAGCACCCAAGGGCACCCACTGTCGATGATGACACTCCCTCTGCACATAGGCTTCCAAGATGCTCAGAGGAGCTCTGCCAAGGCGTCGGCACGTGTTTTGCTGTCTGCAAACACACATTCATATACAGACAGGTGGGAGGCACCCACAGTCAGGGACCTTCACAGACGAGACGAGGGGAGACTGTGGAGCACACCCACACAGAAGGATGCTTTTTCCACCGAGCGGTGAGAAGGCACCTCCTGGCTGTGCCTCCCAATCTAACCACGGCATCTCACATCCTGCTCCAGAGAAACTGAGATGCTCGGGGAGGCCGGGGGGCTCCTGCCGGGCCCCAGCAGGGCATCCCTCAGGTTGCAGAAGGGCTCGGCTTGTGTCTCCTGCCCCACGGCTGGTCATGCCCCGCTGCTCGAGCAAATTCTCTGTTCCCTTGAGTCTCAGTTTACTCACCTAAAAAAGTGGCCACAAAAGCCCCAGCTCCATCCACTGTAACCTCACTGAAAGGTGACGGCAGTTGGAGAGTGGGTGTCAAAGGACTTAGAAAGTGTGAAGTGCTGTCCCGGGGGAGGGCCTGATTATCAGGAACCCTGGAGGGGATGGGTTCGATTTTGTTGACTGAAAATACAAATCCCCCAAAGATTCACAGTGAATCGTGAAGCCGGCAGTGTCTCCTTCGAGAGAGCGTGAGAGGCCCAGCACTGCCGGTTCTCAGGGACGCTCCCCTAGGCCACAGGGAACTGGACACGCCTAGTTAAATGTAACGGGGCCCATGACCTCGCCCTAGGATGGACGTGGTTTCTCCGTGCGGGCTTGGGGTGAGAGAAGGCGAGGGACATTGGGACAACCTCCCTCCCCCGGGAGTTGGTGCTGGACGTCCCTCCTGGAGGATGCTGGGGATGGCGGCCTTGGCCTGGCCGGAGTGCATCCAGAGATGGCCACTTGCGGGCTTCCCTCTGGTGAAGCCCGTAGGCAGCCCCCCTGCCTTGCATCTTAGACGTGCCTCACGTCACCATGTCCCTTGGCCTCTCTGAGCCCTGGAGGCCTCATCTGTCCTGGGGGGGATGCAGGACTCGGCAGGAGGGGCTGTTCTCAGGGGGCCACACCTTAGGGATGCAGACCTCCCACCCAACAAGTGGGCCTGGTGTCACTCTGCCCGTGCTCAGAAGGATGCGATCGGGGATAAAGCCTGGACCAGGACGGAGAAGGGCTGCAGGCAGGGTGGGCAGGAATGGAACTCACTCGCAAGGAGCCTCTTTCTGGGATCCCTGGACACGCTGCTGGTGCGGGTGTCAACGATGCACCCACTGTGGGGTGAATGCACGACAGCCAACAAAGTCACAAGCCCGTTGACCCCTTGGCTCTTTCTAGAACAACAGCCTGAGCAAGAGGAGGGGTCCCAGGAGGCAGCCGGGCTCAGCACTGGGCACCCTCGCCCGAGCTGCAGCCTCTCGAAAGAAATCGACTCTGTTTAAGAGAAATTGATCCTGCATTTATTTACCAGGGAGAGGAATCCTGTTTCTCCGCTGAAGACCCCCGGCCGAGGGGAAGGGGGCATCCTCTCAGGCTCAGAAGCCACGGCAGGTGCTGGGCCTCATGGAGCAGGCCTCAGTCAATCCCTCCGCCGCCTGGAAGACACCAGGGCTGCTGGCCGCCCTCGCCTCGCCCCGGAGCCTCACCCACCCTCTCCCCCACTCCACGAACGCTCCTGATTCTCCAAACTGGTGGGGTCCCCACACGCTTGGGGAGCCTGCCTGGAAGTTCTCACCCCCAAGTAGCCGAGAAAGTACTGGCGACAGCTGCCGTCAGCATAGGACGCTTCCCTGCCACGGAACCTCCCGCAGAGCAGAGAGCCTGGCCCCGCCAGACCCTCCTCCTGACGCAGTGTCCCCGAGCCCTGCAGAGCCGGGAGGACTCCACAGGGTACGGCCACGCTCCTGAAGCCCGTCTGTCTGCATCGTGGCTCTGCAGTGTACCAGCTGTGTGCTCCCGGGCTCAGCCTCTCGGGGCCTCAGTGTCCCCATCTGTGACATGGGTTGATGATGTGGGCTTCCAGAGCTGGAGTAAAGATGAAATGAGTTCAGTGTGCCCACAGTGAGCGCGCCACTCAGGGTTAGGGTCAGGGTTAGGGTTAGGAGTGGAGTAGGGTTAGGGTTAAGCACAGGGCCAGCTATTGTTGGAGTTAGGGTTAGGGTTGGGGTTAAGGGCTAGGCAAGAACTGGGTACAGCGAGGGCTGGTTTTCAGGTTGGGGCAGGGTTGGCCTTGGCCTGTCCTGTCTCTATGAACCACTGCTCTGCATCTCACGGGTGGGCCGTACTTGCCAGTGACACAGGCGAGCACCACTGTGTGCAGCGGTCCAGCTGAGATGCTATCGTGTATGCTGACATACTCTGTGAGAAGTCTGTTAAATGATTAAATGCATAAATGGTCAACCCCACCTACTCACCACCATGCGCATGCCTGCCCACCTCTGTGCCCGTCCTCCTTTCTCCCCTGGCACAGACCCCTGCACCTCTCTACCCACCCAGGTATGGACCTTCTTACAGGGTCAGCATGGATGCACCTCCTTCAGGAAGCCTTCCAGGATGTCTCCAGCCCAGATGCTGGCTCTTGATCTCGCCTGCTTTTCCCGCAGCAGGATGAGCTCCAGCATTATGCCTTTGGGGCTGGGCCCCGTCCCCTCACCCCCTGCTCTCCCCTGATGCCCAGCACCAGGGGGAGGCTCATTGCAGGGGAAGGTGCACAGCCTTGGAGGCGGCCTGGCCTGCATGCGACCCCTCATTGCTCTGTTGTGTCCCTCCTCACTCCAGCATCACCTGCTCGTCTGCAGCCCTGGAGGATAATGGTCACACGTCCCCGAGTGGCTGGGGTGATGAAGTATAACATGTGCAGAGAGCCTGGCACCCTGCCTGACACCAAGGAGGGCTTGACAAATGACGGTCCCTTCCCTCCTCCATAAGTGGAGTGAGAGGCGAGCTGCGGCTGTTGGCCGGAGAGAAACAGGCAAGCCGCCCTCGGTGACGCCACGCCACGCTCTGAGTCACCCAGGCCTCAGATAGGATCCCTTTCTCCCCACAAAGCCGTGACCTCATCTGGACATTCTGTTTTGGCAGCTGGGGGCCCGGCAGGAGTCCAGCGGCAGGAACAGAAGTGGGGGCCACCCAGCGAGTCCCGAGTCGGCCGTGGCTCCATCTCGCTGGTGGCGACTGTGCACCCTCCTCCCACCTCCCACCGCACATAGACAAGAGAGGAGGGAGAGGCTGCAGCTCCAGGAGCAGGGAGGGTGGGAGGACACGGGAAGGGAGGACTCCCGCTGCTTTCTGTGAAGGCAGAAGGCATGAGGCCACCAACGGCCCCTTGTTTCAGAAGCTTTTGCCAGAAAACGAAGCAACTCCAAGATGGTGTTGAGGTGGCTGGGGGAGAGGAAGGAGGGTTTCTGATAAGGGTCTGGGGTGGGAGGGCACCCACAACTCCTTCCGGGAGGAACGACATTGAAGGCACATAAAGGATGCTGGCCAACGGGGAGCGATGGCGCTCGGATCTGCGAGCCAGCTTTAACCCCGACGCGGCGGCCTCTGCCAAAGCGGGCTGCTGTCAGCTGCCTGGTTCTGACAACATGCTGCTACCGTGTCAAGTACGGGAGGAAGGTGGGGGAGGGACATGTGGAGCTCGGTGCTATTTCTGTAACTTCTTGTGATTATTTTAAAATAAAAAGTTATAATAAGAGAAAGACTTGAGAGACACATCAACCAGGTGCAAAAGGAAAAATGGTTGGAGACCATGCGAGCCTCCGCCTGCCTCTCTCCCACCCAGAGGGGCCCCGGGACGCAGCCACGCTCCAGCCGGATCTCCAGCCAGCTGTGTGGACGGAGACCAAGGCCCACCAGCAACGCCCATCAGAGCAGCAACGACGGGTGCCCTCCGCATGGTGGGAAGGTCCTGCCCAGGAGTCCTGGGCCCATGGGGACCAGAAATGGGCCAGAACCTTAAGAAATAAAACAGAACAAAGGAAGTGAGAAAGAGATCAACTCACATAAACCATGGCCTTGAACCCATGACCCCACCCACTAGTGGCCATGGCCCTTTCTCCCTGGGAGAGGCCAGTAAAGTGCAGTGTCCCCAAAGTAGGGTCCTGCGGGGGCCTAAGTACTGTCCTGGCCCAGTGGTGTCCGCACTGGGGAAACTCTTGTCATTCAGCAGTCGAAATGCAGAAATCTGCAGAGGCACATGTGTCACCAAAACCCTTTTCCTTCGTGCAGCTGGCCCAGCCACCCCTCGCAGGTAGGAGTGGCTTTGACACTGAATTCTGGCCCACAGAATCCACAGGATGTGGGCAGGTATGAAATGTGTCACCTGTGTGCCTAAGCCATGAAAATCTCCGGTTTATCATCACCGTCTCATTAAACTCATACTGATCGACTCTGTCCAGGGCCCCAGCGAAGCACTTGACGGACATTATCTCACTTAATCCTCCCCACAGCCTAGTCCCTGGGACTTGTTTTGTCCCCATTTTGCAGATGAGGACATCGAGGCACAGAGAGGGAAGTTACTTGCCCCAGGTCACACAGCTCAGAAGAGGTAGGGCTGGGCCTCAAGCTCAGCAGTCTGGCTCCAAACGCCGGCCTGGGCCTCAGTGGAGTGGCCTCCAGAGGACGGGCTAGAAAAAGGAGGCTGGTGCCCCCTGCATCCCAGGTCTGCACGATGCATGGGGCTGCATGCTTCCCTCTGCAACGAACTCCCGTCCGAGCTTCCGCCCCGGAGATGTCCAATCTACAGGCTCAGAGCTGCCTCCCTCGCAACGGACGCCCGGGGCTGGTGGACCCCAGCGCTGGCCAGCGGCCGACAGAGTCACATGTTCAGCACCGGACACTCCGCGCTGCCGGGCTTTCCTCGGCCTTCGTGAGTGCAGCCCCAGGAGACAGCCTGTGGCTCGGGCACGCGAGGGGCTGCCAGGGCGGCGCAGCTCCCGTCCCGCCGGCTGCTGGCCGAGCTCACGGTGAGCTCACTGAGATGCGGAGAGGGCCCCTTAGGCCCTCCACCTGACCAGGCACAGGATGTCTTACAGCTCTGATTTCAGGTCGCGGCGAGGCCGTGTATCACCGCTCCTCTGAGAGCCCTCGTCCAGACAACAGCTACATCAAGAAGGATTTACGTGCAAGGCCTTAAACCACGGCACTTACTCGGGCTCGGAGGAGCCGGCTGGGCAGGAGTGCAGAGCCTCCCACTCGGGCCAGGGGCGCCCTGACTCCTCGGTGCACTGGGACCCAGGCCGGTCTCCCTGCTGGCGTTCTCGGCAGCATTGGGCAGGGTTAGGGGAACGCAGGAATGGACGAATGAATGCGTACAGGACGCTCCAATCAGGCATGATGGACAGCTGCTCACCTTGACCGGGCCCGCCCCCTCACACCTGTAGCTCTTTGCCTTTATCCCGCTCTACCTCTACTCCGCCCGCAGCGTGTCGTTCCGGTAACATCCTTGGCCTCCCCTGTCCTCCTCCCCTCCCTGGGCTCATCCCCTCTCCTCCCAGGGACCCATCGCAGGCACGTCTGTCTGGGAAGACTTCCCAAACCCTCTGCCCATTTCCAGGCAAGGTTGGTGCCCCCCTGGGTCCCCCGAGACCCTGGCTGCAGTGGGTTGAATGCAGCCCCCTAAAGTATGTCCTGGAAACTGTGAACGTGACCTTATTTGGGAAAAGGGCCTCTGCAGACGTAATGAAGGATCTTGAGATGAGATCATCCCGCAGTGTGTGAGTGGGCCCCAAACGCAATGACAGGAGTGCCTATAAAGAAAAGAAGGAGAGCCGGCACACAGGGAGAACGCCATGTGCAGACGGAGGCCGAGGTCGGGGTATGTTTCTACAAGCCAAGAACACCAAGGGTGGCACGTGAACCCCCAGAAGCTGGGGGAGAGGCCTGGAACAGATTGTCCCTTGGAGCCTCAGGAGGCACCAGCCGTGCTGATGCCCTGATCTCAGACTCCCGGCCTCCGGGACTGTGAGAGGGTAAATGTCTGTTGTTTGAACCACCGTTTGTGGTGCTTCGTTATGGCAGCCCCAGGACACTGAGACAGGCACGTGCCCATCGTCTAATGAGGACACTGAAGCTCAGCCTGTTGGCGGTGACACAGCTGTGACCTGGCAGGGCTTGGTCTCCACGGGGACGGCTCGACTCCACAGCTGGACACCCTCTGCCCCCGGCACTCGTTCACACAATGAGCTGGCCCCAGCAGGAAGGTGCAATCAGGAGTGTGGCCTACTCACTCGCTCCCCAAGTTCCGCCCAGGAACTTTGGGGGTCCTGCCTCAGCTGGTGCGGGAGCAGAGAGCAGGGGCGAGCCCGCCCTCCATCCATCAGGCGCTGTCCACACGCATGAAACCCAGTGTTTAAAAAAAGAGGGTTGAGAACGAAGCTTTGAAAGGACCCCTATGAATCAAAACCAGTCAGCAGAAAATAAATGTGGGAACATTACTGATCTGTGGAAAATGGCATTTTTACATCAAATCTGTTTAAGGGATAATGTATATTTTAATGTGTGGGTCTTGGTAGACTTTTCCACCCCAGCTGTCCTCTGGAAATATTATTTACTCTCCATTCCTCATAACCTGATTGAATTTTAATTTCACCCATCACTCTTTTTAAACAGTCACTGTAACATTATTAATGAAATTACAAGATTCTTTTTTTTTTTTTACCCTTTCTATTCACAGCGATGCCCTTGTGCTTCTACCTGGAAGAGCTGGCATTTTTCAGGTCTATTTATGGCAATAAAAGGCACTCGGATCAGCTGTGATGTTGCTGCTGGGTTTCTCTGACTTAAAGAGTGCCCGGGCGGCTCCTGGGGGTGGGTGGAAATGGCTGATCCTGTTGTTAAAACAGAAATCCGCCCCGGGCTGCAGTACCGCCTTCTCCTCCCGACCAGTCCCCAGCTAGAAAGACACGTGGTCACTACTTCCAAGAATCTCTCTTTGGAAACGATGCTGTCACATCAGAAGAGGGTGCCGGGACAAGGACGGGGCAGGTGAGGGAGGCGGAAGCCCTTGGCTGCATGCCCTGGGAAGGCTGAGATCTTGGCCACAGCAGTCCCCAAAATGTGCCCCTCGGCCTTACGGCGTCCAGATGGGCTCATCACCCCGAAGGCCTGTCTCAGGACTGTCAGGAAGGCAGGGGGCCTGGTGGCTCAGATGCCAGCTCGGCAAGAAGCCACCCGGGGCCATCTGAGACCTGCAGAGGCTAATTCGTCTTCTCAGGAAAGCCGGTGGGGAGGCCAACAATGACATCGTGTCCCTGTATCCAGAATCAGCTCCTCTCAGCCAGCCGGGTACAAGAGGACTTCTGGGGGCTTGAGGCATTTGGGGCTTTGTGGCCCCTTCCTTCACATAAAAATGTTAAAAATTATATTTTACAGCTGCATTGGTGTAAAAATAAATATATTCACATTACATACCAAAAGATTTTCTTAACCTAAAAAATTGTTTTTCTTCTGATTTTAAAGGCAATTAAAACCCTTTTTGTGGGTCCCTAAATGTCTTATGGGCCCTGGCATAGAGTCCCATGTCTATGGGAGACGCGGGCCCTGCAGCCGCCGCCACCAGCACCACAGCCCAGCCCTTCCTCCCGCCTCGACCCTGGGCAGCACCCGCCCTGCACTCAGGACCTGCCATCTGTCCCCACAAGTCCCCTTGCACGCAGGTTCTCAAATGCAGATGGAGGCCCCTCCCTCACCCGGGACAGGGACTTCGCATTTCCTCCGGGGGGACCCTGTTAGGAATCTCAGGACATCTTTAAACATATGGGCGCCTGTGCATGATTTTACACCCCATTTCAGGGTTTCCAGACCAGTCTGGGGCCCTGTCTGTCTATGGGGCCAATAAGTCCCTCCATTTCCCTGGCAGGGCGGGCAGAAATCCGTTTCAAACTGGTCTTGGTGGTCTTGACCAGTCTCGGGGCCACTATAGAGTCCTGGGCTCTGTGCAGCACTGGGCCACTGAATCTGCAGACAGCCCAGAGGTGTCACTTGGGAACTCACTTTGTAACTGGGGCTGCTACATAAAGGCAGATGAGAAGGAGGGCGCTGCCACTCCCAGATGCAAACACTATCAGTGTCGCCTGCTGCCAGATCCCCTCACTGGAGGTCAAGACGTGCGGGACTATGAACCCCCCATCACTCCCCCACTCAGCTCCAGGCACCCTCAGCTTGGCCCTGCTTTGGGACCTAGCTCACCCTACTCCTCACCCTAAAATGCCTGCCAACCCCACCCCACCCAGCCCAGTGACACCACCCGCCCTTCAGGGTCCTCCAGAGGCCCCAAGCTTCTCCTGTCTCAGACCTTCCCAATGGCTCTGTCTTCTGACCTGGGCCACCCCCTCCCTAGCGTCCCCACCCCTGGTGCATCTGTCTGTTTTCTCCCCGGAGCCTCCTCGAGGGCGAGCTTCATGCCCACCCACGGAGCCTCAGTGCCGGCACAGGTCTGGCATTGGGAGGGGATGGGGCAGTGGGGGGGGTTTGCTCCTCATCATCACTGCTGACTGCATGGCATCGTGCCTCCTCTGATGGTTCACAGTCGGGGTCCGTCCCGCCTGCACTACAGCCTCCAGGAGCACAAGGACCAGGGCTTGCTCGTCATGCCTCCCCAGTGCCTGGCACACAGTAGGTCCTCAGGCTGCATGTGGCTGCCGCCCAGAGTTTGTTTACTAAAGTCAGGCTGTCACGGCAGAAGGGGGCAGGAATGACCCTGCCCCTGCCTGGGGACATATGAGAAGGCTTGGAATTAGCAATGTCCACTGTTCTGGGACATTCTTTCAAAAAGAAGATTTAAACCATACTTTGAATAAGAAAGACAGTGGGGGAGCAGCTGGAGGAGCCTTTCCTTCCGCATCCAGATCCCGCTCACTCACCAGCCTCCGCCAGGCTGTCTTGTCGTTGTCAGCGTCCAGCAGCCAAAAGGCTCAAGAAACCCATTATCTGATCGTTCAGGGACCACCTTCAAATCTGCACCAGACTCACCCATCAGGAGGGTACGTTATTAAGTTTTTTTAACTAACCCACTTCTTTTACTTAAATAGGAAACTTTCGCATCATTTCCATAAATGCAAAGGCGAGCCTCACCTACACGGAAGTCTCACAGAAGGTCACCACCAAACAAACACAGTGAAGACAGTTCATTCTCTCCTACCACGCGCGATTTGCCTGAGATGAGCCAGGGCTTAGGCCGCCCTCGCTGTGTTTAAAGGAAGCAGAGAGCTGTCAGGGGCCTGCTCGCCACAGGTCAGGCTGCTCTCCTTGGTGTCCGCGTGGGGGAGGGTGGGAACGAGACTGACGTCCTCTTCCAGCCTCCAGGGTCACCGGATGCTCCTGTCATGGCCCCTCCCCACTTTGAAAAACACCCAGCATCTCTGAATGCAGAATCCCCCACCTCCATTTTCCCCCCACAGCCCCACGACCATGCAGGAGTCCAGTGACGGGGAGCTCACTACCTCACAAAGGCGACTGCAACAGGATAGGCGACATCTGTGAGAGTGTTGATGACTCTCAGCGACTTCAGCTGCTGTACAAAACCAGGCTGACAACAGACGCCCGGCCCCTCTGAGTGCTAGGTAAAGCCAAAAAGCAGTGGGGGCTTGGGGCAGGCTCCACGTCCGTGGGCAGCCATTCTCCTCAGACAGAGCCAGGCTCGCGTGGAGGCTCAGGTTGAGCCCCAGATCCCAGGCTGGCATGGCAGACGTCTTTGAGAACAGCGACCGCGGCCTCCAGTGGCCTTACCTGGGCTTTCCCACATGGAGCGGCCAAGGCGGTCTTCGGAAACCACTTCCCTGAGCCTCGAGGGCACTCACAACTTTCCTGGACGTGGCCGGGATTTGGAAATCTTCGGGGGCCTGTGACTCAGATGTCCCGCCTCTCCTAATCCTGTCCCCAGCCGGGCTCTGGGCCCCGGAAGGCAGGATGCAGCCGGCAGACAGGGAGGCCGGCCAGGGCCCAGGAAGAAACACATCTTCACAATCATGCTTTGAATGTCTGAGATGAAGTATTTTAAGAAAAGTGTTTTTAAAATAACATTTGGCGATTTCTAAAAAGCAAATTTCTGCAGCTGTCTTCACCGTGTTTTCTAAGCATTCCGCAGCCTAAAGGAACGGGGGACTTTCACAGAGGTCTTAGCACGAGTCCTACAAACAAAGGGACACATTCCCAGTGAGGCCCCTGCCTCTGCTTAGAAAAAGAGCCCAGAAAAACTCAGGATCTGGAAGGTTCTGCCCCATTCTAGCTCAGCGGCTTTGGCAAGCTGCCCCTCTCTCGAAGCCTGGGACACCTCCTCTGTAAAATGGGACACCAGTAATATCTGCGTGCCTACTGTGGGGAGAATGTTCAGTGGGGAGCTTACGCCGCGTAAATCTCTCCTGCGTATGGTGAAGCCTCATTCACACGTCACTATATTGCAGCACCCCAGCGAAGCGGCCTTTCAGCTTGCATGCCTCACGTGACGGGGTGCTCCCCACCTTACAAAGCCCCTCCTCGTGTTCAGCTGAACCTGTCTCCCTGAGCTTCCACCCGTCAGTCCCAGCTGTGCCTGGTGGGACCGCATATGCTGCGCCCGCTCCCCACGGCCACCCTATAGACACAATCCTGACCTCCCTCTTCCTGCCCACGGCTCACGAGGCCGCTCCTGGTGACTCGCTGCAAACGGATAAACCAGGCAGTGAACCACAGCCAAGCGGGCTTTCTGAAAGAATCCTTGTTTTCAAAGCAAGTCCACACGGAGAGCTGGCCCCTTCTCAAATCTGCTTCCCTCCCACCCAGTATCGTCAGCCACCCTCGCAGGCACGGCGTCCAGAGGGCAACAGAATTCCAGGACGCTCGTACACGTCTGTTTTAAATGGGTGTGATCGACACACGGATCACACTGACTAGACGAGGATGGGCTATGGATGCCACTGGAGACGTGAGGGATCTGATAAGAGGCTCTCCTTTGCTGCCTGTCTCAGCCGGGGTCAATGAAAAATGTCGAGAATTAACCTGCATCCACGGTGGACAACGGACAAGAAGAGAACGGTGAGCGTTCCTCTAACTGAGGCCGTCACAGAACGGGCGCAAGCTTGGGTGGGCCAGACGGGCTTAACTCTCAGCTGCCGGTGCGCATGTGAGTGGGGAGCGGGCTGCAGGGGGCGGTGGGGACCAGCGGCAGCGCGGGGGGCCGTGGGCAAAGCCGGCACACGGGTGCTCTCTGCGCAGTGGGGAAGGGAAGGCACCCCAGAAAGGTGCATTAAATTATCTGAATGGACACCTCCAGAAGCAAACATTAGCCAGGAGAGAGGCGAGCCAGTAAATTTCGACAGATTCGTGCAAGGTTACTTTCATCAACCAAATTGGTTTCACTTTCACGGCCATGAAGAGTTACCACCTTCCCGCATTTGTATTTGATATAAACATACCTGCAGTAAATAAACGTGACCCTGGCTTCTCTAAATATTTCAGGTTAGTCTAAGGAATTCTAGGTCAAAGCAGAGGAAAAAAATATACATCCTTCATCATGAAAACTGGGGTATATTTGTAACTTGTGTGGAGAGAATAAAATGGCAGAAGGGATGGGTTCCTGGACAAAAACCAAGATCTCTATTTTGGAACTCTCCTTTACGAGCTCTCGCCGGGGTGAAGTCACTGTGTCTTCCTCCAAAGGATGGGGATGGGAGCGATTCTGCTGGGACCCAAACATGGCTGAATCGTGCCTTAAGCCTACGAGAGGGGACGCTCCCTTCACAGGAATGACTTGTTAGAAAACAGACCTGTCAAATCAGGCTCCACAAGTAACTTCCCTGAGACGCTTTAGCTAAATCACAAGCCTGGCATCTCAGTACCAGCTGTGGCGGAGGGCATTCTTCTGTCCTGGCTGAAGGGGCGCCCTGCCACCATCGCAGCCGCGCTAAAAACAGGCCCAACTCCATCAACTTGACAAAGACAGAACACTTGAATTAAGAGCCCCGTCTAAAATTAACAGTGATTGAAAGTTAATGATGGGGCAAATTTGGCAGAGCTGTTTCAACATGCATCACGATGTGGTCCCGGCTTTCAGATGGGAAGCTGAAGTGATAAATGTCTGTTCAGACCCAGCTGAGACCACAGCCACGTGGCTTTATGAGATTCCACCTTCCACTGGAATCCGAGCCTTGGCAGACAGTCCAATCTGTCACCCCATCATTGTCCCCAGTTCTGGGGCTGGGCTAACACATCTGCGTGTCAACATTCGGAGCTGGAGCTCTGTGCTCGTCTTGGCACTAGTTACTCATAACAACAAGCCAGAAACGACGCCTGTGGGTGAATGGTTCCAAAAACTGCAGCACAGCCGTTCGACTCAATCAGCAAACACAAACAGTGCGAAAAAGACAAACAACGATCCGAGAAAATACTCATGACGCAATATGACAAAAAAAAACTTGAAATTCTATCCACAGCAGGTCCTGCCTGCACACTGAAAATCTGTGTGTGTCTGTCTGTTTCCTCCACGAGACTAAAGTCTTTGAAGGCAACAACCCTGACTCGAACCCGTGTGCACACCCCCTGCCCTGGGGCTGGGCCAGCGCCCAGCGGATGAGCAGCCGACACCTGGTAAACTGACCTGGAAGGTCGCTCCTGGTCTCTTTCCTGTAAATATTACACACACACCCCAACGTACGAACCCACACAGCCACAGGCATATACACAGACACACGCGCAGAAAAGGAGCCAGACGGAAATGTGTCTGAGTGTCAACATTGTGCCCTCTGGGTGTAGGGAAATGTTTTCCTTTCTGTTTTGCACACTTGCAGGTTTTTCTAGAATAAGCACGCTTTGTAGTTACAACATGGAGGAAAACTCTGTGACAGAAGAGGTCGTGTTTGTCTCAGCTGCGTGCACTTACACAGCTCTATCCGGATGTCTGGGCTTCAAGGGGGCCAGAGATGAGGGTCAGCTGTCGCCGACTGCGCTCGTAGTAAAGCTGAGATCCCCCAGCTTGTGTGTTTACATCATAAGCACTGATCTGGAACTTTCTAAGCTATAAGCCTTCACCTGCTTTAATCTTCATAACAACACTGAGATTAGGTACTATATCCCCATTTACAGCTGATGCTCAGAGAAGTTAAGTCATGTGCACACAGACAACAAGCAGCTGATGACAGAGAAAGGGGCTTGAATGAGCTGGATGGAGGGGCCAGGTCTCCCCGACTCGAAATCAGACACATTTGTTCCCGTCCGCCCTCTGCGGATGGTTCCGGCAGCCCGTGGTCCTCGTGGTTATTTCCAAGGGATCTTGGGCGGGGGATGTTTCTTGCAGCATGGCATACACGGTTTCATGTGTGTGGTTTTGTTCCGCCTGCTCTGACCACTCC
Source organism: Equus quagga (assembly GCF_021613505.1). NCBI lineage: Eukaryota > Metazoa > Chordata > Mammalia > Perissodactyla > Equidae > Equus > Equus quagga. The sequence goes on along the minus strand of NC_060269.1, from coordinate 151,208,987 downwards.
CGCAGGAGGCCCCGGCTGTTTCTGGGCAGCCCGGCCTGACCTGAGCCATTCCTCCGTGCAAACAAACTCACGCTTGCCACTTGTTCACAGGCTGGCCCTGGAGAGACCTGGCTTCAGAATCCCACAGCGGTGCCCTGTCGATGGCCCCGCAATGCTGCCAGACCCGGGAAACAGATCCCCCACGCAATACAGGAGGTGAAAATGCGAGAGTTTTCAAGCCCTGAGATAAGAGCCCTTGGAGATGGCCTTGATGTTTCTGGAATTTTCCATTTATCATCTGAATGAGACAGTGATATAAATGCTGACACCCGTATGCAATCATTCTGCATCCCCACGCATGAATCAGGGGTAGGAAAAGCCATAGACCTTCCACCTGAGACTCAGTTTCCCCTTGATCACAGCAGCGAGCTCCTCATCACCGGGAGCATGCAAGCAGGCACCTGGGGACAATCTGGACGGAGTGTGGTAGGGGTTCCTGCAGGCCAGAGCCAGACGAGATGGCTATGGCTTATCCTGCCCATCTCCCCTCCTCATCCCTCTAGGGGGGCCCCAGTGATGGACAGATGAGGTCAGACGTTTCCTGCTGAGGATCGCTCCAATCCCACTCCAGATCTGGGATTTTCATCTGCAACCAAATGCAAAGTCCCCTCCACAGAGGTGAGCTGTGGTTGGGGTGTCACAGCTCAAGGCCTTTCCTCCTCTGGCACATCCACCCAGGCAGAGACGCAGGTGGGAACAGGAGGCAGCTGCAGAGTTGGGGTGACACCGCATGACCCGAGCCTGTGTCCCTGTCAGGGAGCTGACGCAGCACTGCAGGGACCGCCTCAGAATACTTCCTGCAAATGTGTGGGCTTCTCAGTGATTACGGGCCTCAGCCCTTGACGGCCACTGAGACACCGGCCTTGGTTCAGCAGGCTCTGGGCCAGGTATGGTTAGGGGTGAATTTGGACAGACGGTGTGAATGGAGGGGTAGAAAGGGGGCAGGGCAGGACCTCCTTCATCTGGAAAACCAACGCCCAGGGCTCTGGGAGGCATCCCATCGCTGCTGCCAACGTGGCAGGCAAGCCCCATTGCAATGGGAGGATCCGACTAAAGTGAGCCGGCCATGTTCAAACTGAGGCAGCAAGAGCTCAGCCTTGCACTGCCTCTCTTTCTTCTTCTCTCAGCTCGGTTAAGATTATGTCCATGCCACACTTGATGACCCAACTCATCCCCCTGCCAAGAAATTCCCCAGATCTCTTTCTTTTCCTTTAAAATTAATCATTATGGTGCTTTAAAACTCAACTCAAAATGGATCCTAGACCTAAATGTCAACTCTAAAACTATAAAACTCATAGAAGAAAAGAAGGAAGAAAATCTTTGTACTTTGGGTTGGTCAAAGAATCTTAGATAAGACATAAAAGCATGGGGCACAATACATATACGGATGAATTGGACTTCATCAATACTAAACACTTCTGCTTAAATGGAAAAGAGAAGCCACAGACTGGGAGAAAAATGTTTGCAAAATATATCCAACAAAGGATTTGAATCCAGAACATATAAAAGTCTCTAACAACTCCATAATACAAAGATATCAATGCAATAAAAATGGCCAAAAAACTTGAACATTCACTTTACGAAAGAAAAGATACTCATGTCAAATAAGCACGTGAAAAGATGCTCAATGGCATTAGCTGTTAGAGAAATGCAAATTACATCACAAGATAGAGCACGCTTATTAGGATGGCTAAAATCTTAAAGTTGACAATATCAAGTACTGACGAGGATGAAGAGCAACTAGCACTCACCTCGTGGAGGGAATGAAAATGGTGCAGCTGCTTTGGAAAAAATTTGCTTCTTAAGTTAAACATGCACTTATCCTGCAGCCCAGCCCTCCCACTCCTGGGTATCTATCCAGGAGAAATGCGAGCGCACGTCCACAGGAAGACTGCGCACAGACATTCCTGTTCCCTGGAGACATGGCAGACACGTCGATTATTACTGAGCAGCACACGTGGCTGGAATGCGGAATGGACAGTCTGTGTGGCAGCAGGAGAAGCCAGAGGGTCACGGAGAGGGTCTCACACAGACATTCCTCAGGGTGGGCCCCCGGAGGCCAGGGTAGTGGTTCTCAAACAGGGGGCATTTGCAACGACTGGGGACTTTTTCGATTGTCACTATTGGTGTCTAGCGGGAAGAGGCCAGCAATGCTGCTAGATACCCCACAATGCACAGGCCGGCTACCACAGCAAGGACAGAAAAAGATCTGGTCCAAAATGTCCACGGGGGCCAAGGTCGAGAAACCCACGGCCGGGGCGTAGAAACTCCAGGAGGGCATAGGGGGGCTTCGTACGAGAAAATCAGGCCATAAATCAGTTCAGCAGCTGCCGTGCAACACACCCCTTAGAGGCCGCCCCTGTGCTAGGGCCCTGCCCGCACGTTCTCCAGTCCTTTCCACAGCCCTGCAAAGTAGACTTTCTTCCAAAGGTGAGAAAACTGAGGCTCAGACGCTGCCTCGGCTTGTCCAAGAGTCTGCAGCTGCCAAGTGACGAGCCGGGACTGGGACCCACTGTGCGCTGATGGCTCCAGCCCACCTCCCGAGGCCCCGGGGTCCGTGTGGAGGTGACGACACGGCAGCTCCGTTCATCCACAGGTGATTAAAACCCGCGGCCCCCTGCGCACGTGCCCCTCGGGGAGCTCCAGCTCCCAACCCGCACCCTGAGGTGTGCCAGCTCCTCCGAGAATGCAGCCATCACTGGGCTCCGGGAAGGAAATGACCGGGCTCCAACTCCAGTGATGTTTTTTCATCAGATAGTAAATGAATAGAGTGCTACCAAGACGTCAGAATCTGGAACCAGAACAAGTGGAGTGCAAGACCTAAGTATGAAATAATGAATTTATAATCCCACTGAAGAGCAGGCGGAATGGGAAGCCACCGTCGCCATGGAAACCAAGGAAGTGTCGTGAGCTTCTTGAGGAGGACAGAGAAGAGCCACTTTAGATAGGCTCCAGCTCAGGAACAGTGAGCGTCCGCCCCCACGCCCGGCACAGGCAGGTGCCAGGACGGGGCCCTGGTGGCCTCAGAATCCGGCCAGCGTCTACCCACCACGGTGGGAAGGGGCACCCTCTCCAGACCCAGCACAGGGACCCTCATGCCTCAGAACCTGCTGTTGCTTCATACGTGGGCACGACCCCCTGCAAATCTCTGCAGAAACGCCGCGAAAGCGTCAAAAGGGAGCTCCATGTACCTCTGGACGAGCGCCCCTGCCCGACTCTGGGCACGAAGCACTCTGCAAACCTTCGACACACCCGGCCCCTACTTGATGCTGGAGAAACCTCGGGCCCTTCCCTCCAGGAGCCCTCGGAGCCGGAAGGGAGAAAGACGGGGGTGACTCCTATGCCACGAGGCCCAGCGGAGGCCCCCAAGGCAGACGGAGGTCCAGGGCAGGTTCCAGGAGGTGGGACCCCTCGGGAGAGGCTCGGAGGAGCAGCAGCAGCTGCTTAGGGGAACGGGGGGTGCCGTACCAGGCAGGTGGGCCGAGGAAGAAAGAACAAGGCACGGGACGATGAGCACAGGAGGCCACGGGCCAGCGTGCACAAAGGCAGGGACTCATCTTTGCATAAAACGGAGCAGAAAAGGAGGCCACCCCAGGGTCCAGCCAGAGGGACCAGCGAATGGAGTACGGCGGCTTCACAGAGAACTATCGCAGAGGTCAGGGCATATCATGACCATTGCTGGGGCTGTGGAGCAGCGTGGGGGGGCAGGCGCTGAGAAAACGGACAGGCAGGAGGAGGCCCAGGTGTCTGACCGCAGGGCCTGGGTCTGCACACGTGCTGCAGGGGGCCGCGCACAGAGGAGAAGAGCCGAGTGACGAGGACGGACGACCTTATTTCTTTTTCAAAAAGCTTTGTTAGTGTCGATGTATAATTTATCAATAAAAAACTAGTCAGCCAAGCTGCCCAGGACCCTAATTTTAAATAGTTTGACTCAAGTTAATTCTATTCTCAGCTTCATTACAACTAATTGTGGAGAACCGTAAGGACGAAGATCCCAGACGGATGGTCTGTCCTCTGGATGCAAACTTCTTGCCTTCTCCTCCTCGCTCAGCATCGACCCGTGCACTCAGAGCCGGCACCACAGGGACCCGACGCCCCGTCCCTCTGCCCAGGCTCAACCACCAAAATGGAAGAAAAAGCTGCAGAAATCCTATGCGTTTCTCGGCCCTTTTGGTGCCGTGAACAGAGGTCAGGGACTCCCCGGCCAGCTCAGGCCTTAGAAGCTGGTGACCTCAAGGAAGGCTTACGCCCTCTCTGGGCACAGTCTTTCCCAGCCCCATCCTGGGGGCTGAACAGTCTGAACTGAAAGGCGGATCCAGCCTGAACATCCTGGGCGCCCCGCTCGGACCGGGCACACAGCAGATGCCACCCCTGAGCCAAGAAGCGACCTGGACGGTGGGTGTGCGAGGCTTTCCAACATTCTCCCAGGTCTCCTGTCAATTATTATCATTATTATTATCCCCATTTTATAGATGAGGAAACTGAGGCTCGGAGAGAGAGATTCACTTGAACTTGGCCAACTTCATCCTTAAAAGTTGCTCCATTTTCCAAACCACCTGGGGGATATGACTTGACCAGTCACTAAGAGCCAAGGGGTGGTCCTCAGTGGGGCAGCCCCGAGGGCGTCAGCAGGATGGAGCCCTGAAGCTGAGTCCAAAATCTTCCCCGGGAGGCCCGGCCCCTGCTTTAGAGAGCATCCCCCTGCACGCCCCTCCCCCATGTGAACTGGGACATGTAACCTCCCAAGCCCTTTGCAGAAGGAAGGATCCTGCAGGTATTTGAGCCGCTCTCCACACCCCGCAGGTCGTCCTGCAGCCCAGAGCCGCGCATTTAGGGCCACGGGACACGCAGCCATTCAGAGGCAAAGCTGAAACTCCAGCTGACACACAGCCCAGGCGGCATGGGAGGGCCGGGGCGGGCGGGGCGGCTCCAGAGCTGGGCTTTGGGGTCAGGATTGGGCCCCTGCCAAGCCCTTCATTATGCTTGCAGAATGTTCTTTTTAAATCGTCTCATTTTGTTTTCCCACTCCCCCAAATTTATTTAAAAATAAACTGCGTGAATTCAATGCACACTCTTACAGCCCCATAATAAGCAATTTCCCAGCGAGTGTCGGAGCCAACGCCGAATCCTGAGCACGTGCCACACCCGGGCCTGCCAGCGGATCGCAGACTCGGCCCGTGGTCGGCCTGAACGACCGGCCCCCAAAGCGAGAAGGGCAGTGGGGGTCCCCTCTGAGGGCATACTCAGGAAGGACCATTTTCTACTGTGTCCTGGCCACTGTTACTGTGTCAGCCACCTTGACAAAGGCTAATGTTTAATTCTCCCAAGAACTCTGCAGCACAGATAAGATCATTCTCATTTTACAGATGACAAACTTGAGGCTCAGAGAGGTTAAGGAACTTGCCCAAGTTCACACAGCTAGTAAGTGGCAGAGCAGAAACTCAAGCCCGGGCTGTCAAAGTCCAATACTCTGCACTTCACTGCTGTGTTCAACTGTAAATTTTCCAGTTCTCCATTCTGGCCACTGTGCTCCGGACACACGGAAGATTGTTACCACCCCTCTTAAAGCATGACCTCACTCAGAGTATTCAAGGTTTGGTCAGGTCATTGCAAAGTACAACGGACTATCACCTCCTTTGCTGTAGATCCTATACTCCTGTTAATGCAGCCTGAGGTGGTAGTGTCATTGCTGGGCCATGTCACATCGCTCCCCTTTGGGGAGACTGTACTCCACGGTGACCCTGGGGCCCTTTAACATCCATTGCTGCTAGGAAAGGGACTGCCTCCTGCTCCTGGGGCAGCTGGTTAGGGAGCTCGACGCACAAACTACATCCCTGCCTCTAAGATTGCCCTGTGACTTTAAATCCTTCCCTCCAGCCAGGCGAGGCTCTGCATTAACCTGTCCACGGACCTGAGCTGGGTCCTCCCCTCGTCTCCCAACAGCCTGAGCCACGGTTTCCTCAACTATAGAAAGAGATCCGAGGGCTCGCCTGAGGGCTGCCCACCACGGCCTCTCAGGGGTGGGTGCCCAGCACGTGCTCAGAGAACAAATGAACAGATGAAGGAAGGAGACTGTCGTCAACAGCATCTCCTGAGGGCCGGCTGCACCCAGCTCTGTGCTGGGACACAGCAGTGGACAGACAGACACTCCCCGCCCCACGGAGCCGACCCTGTGGAGAGTCACAACAAGCACAGACGGGCAAGCACACAGGCCAGTGATGGGGACAAACGCCACGGAGGAGACAGGGTGAGGGGCAGGGAAGGTCTCTCAGAGACAAGGAGGAAGGGGGGGAGAAGGAGGCAGGAGGGGAGAGGGAGGGAGGGGGAGGGGGAGAGGAGGGGAGGGGGGTGAGGAGAGGGGAGAGGATGAGCATGGGGAGGGGAGGGGAAGGGGGGTAGAAGAGGGGAGAGGGAAGGGGGTGGGGAGGGGAGAGGAGGCGAGGAAGGAAGGGAAGGAGAGAGAGAAACACAGGAAGCCTCCCCTCCTTTCTTCGGCATCCACAGAAGGACAGGAGAGGCCGAGGAGGACGAGGGTACAGGATGCTCGGAGGAGCCCGCGCAGCCCGACCCTCTGACCCTCTCCGTGTGTCTCTGGCACAGACGTGCGTCCGCGCTGGTGCGTGTCATGGTGACAAGTGACAAGGAACAGAGAGCCCGCGCCTCACCCCTGCAGATGGCAAACCACACTGACGCCCGGGTTTGTTCCGTGGGCGTCGTTTTGTCTGATGGCGGGTGTGGGGACAGCCCTGGCAGTGGCATCTGTGGTGGCTGCCAAGTAAGGCAGACAAGGGGGTGGCTGTGAACGCACGTGACGCTCTGTGAAGGAGGTGACTGGCTGTCTCTCCCGGGGAGTCCCAGTGGAACGGCGCACTTGTCGTTTGCTCCCCAGCAGCCCTGGCTGCCACGTGTTAATAAGGAGCAGGCACGTGGGCCCCGGGCACAAGGCTGCCCACAGGGTTTCCCCCTCGACCCCGGGGCGCCTGGGCTTCTGCCCCAGCCCCAGTTCGCCAGGGTGGGCAGTGGGGCGGCGTCTCTCACTGCATGCCCCCCAGGGGATTCGGCCAGTCTGCTTTATGTCTCGGGGTGCTGCTTGAGATCCTTGAGGAGAAATGCTTCCGGACCTTCAGAATGTTGGAAAGCCACTAACTGCCACGTTCAAAGGGAACTCCTGATGGCACCAGACACCCCAAACCTAGCCCCTGTCCAGACCACCCTCTCAGGCTGCAACCCCTCCATCAGGGAGCCCCAAAGAAAAGTCCAGGGCTCCTCCGACACACACCCGACCCTGCCCCCACGCCAAGTTACCACGGAGTCCTGTGATCCCCTGACCCGCTCACCCCCCACTTCCTGCCCGTTCTGCCCAAGGCATCTAGCCGGAGCCTCTCACGGCCCCCCGGGCCCGCCTTCCCCAGCCTCCACGCTCCAGCCAGGGCCATACTTTCAGACGCCAACCTCTCAGGCCCCTTCTCCCTCCAGGGCCGCTCACCACTTCTGTCCCAGCTGGTGAAGCCCTGCTGCCAGCTTCCCACTCACCTCTCCCCTCTGCTGTGACAGCACCAATCACAGCCGACGGTACCAAGTTCCAGGTTTAGGCCTGAGAGCAACTCCCTGAGGCAGGGCGAGCCTGACCCACGCCACTGCCGAGATCTCGGAGCCCAGACAGATGGTGAGGCGTGCGGCTAGGATGTGGCATGGCTGGGGCTTGAACCAGGCCAGCTGGCTCCGGGGGGCTCTTGCACCCTCCTTGTTCATGGGAGCTAGAGGGCAGCAGGAGCTCGGGATGCGTGAGTGCTCTCTGAACCCTGTCTGTCACTCACACACTGTGCAACGTCAGCTGAGGTTCCGGAGCCCCGAGTCTGCGGTTTCTCTTCTGTAAAATGGAGTGAACAACGCTGGCCCTCGCAGTCACTGCAGGTCTGATGGACGGGCACACGCAGTCGCCACACAGGGGCTGGCACAGGTGCGTGGGCCACCGTCAGTTCACCGCCCCGACTTTCGTTCTGTTTTGTAGAAGGAATCAAACAAGACCATTCTCAAAGGGAGAGCAAATGTGATTGCCGAGAGTCCTTCCCCTGGGCTGACCTGTGCCAAATCCCATGCGTGGCCCCAGCAGGAGGAGGAGACAGCTCAGGAGACGGAGCACCTGCCGTGGCAGACACTCCCCTGCCCAGCAGCCACCTGACAGCACGCCTTGTTGACAAGGACTCTGGATCCAGCCCAGAGAGAAACAGTCAGTCACATTGCTTTATCACATTGAGGGAAACAAGAACAGAGTGTCACCATGAAGACAGGTGCATTCCCTATCCAAAGAAGGCCTGGCACATTCCCACATGGAAAGAAAGATGCCCAGAAATGGACTCTGCTCCGCTCTGGCTAGTGAGGGTGGAGGAGGTACCTAGTGCCGAAGGACCCGGGCTGGACCCGGACTGTAAGGCCCGGCCTGTGCATACGGCTCTCCAAGCTAGGCGGATGCTGGCGGTGGTGGCGATGATGCGGTGATGGTGGTAGTGATGGTGATGATGGTGGTGCGGGTGGTGATGACGTGGTGATGATGATGATGATAGTGATGATAATGGTTATGGCGGCAGTGATGGTGATGGTGGTGGTGGTGATGATGTGGGGACGGTGGTAGTGATGGTGATGATGGTGATGATAATCGTAATGGTGGTGGTGATGGTGGTGGTGGTGGTGATAACAATGGTAGTGGTGATAATGGTGATGGTGGTGATGATGACAATGGTAATGATAATTGTTATGGTGGTGGTGATGGTGATGATGGTGGTGGTGATAACAATCGTAGTGGTGATAATGGTGATGGGGGTGGTGATGATGATGATGATGATGATGATGGCAACCACTAACACCTACTGAGCCCTTTGCGTTGTACTAAGGGCTATAAATGCTTTGTCCCACTTACTTCTCACAGCAACCCTATGAGGTAGTGGATACTGTCATTATTCCCATTTCACAGATGGAGAAACTGAGCCCCAGAGGACTGGGTGTCTTCCTCAAGGTCACGTCCCTAATTAGCAGAGTTGGCATTTGTTCTCAGATCTCTCTGATGCCAGAGCCCACCTGCAGGTAGCCACCAAGGTCTGCTGGTGGAACAGGCAGGATGAGGAGTTGGGGCAGAGGGAGAAGTGCGTTTACAGGGAGTCACGGAAAGTCCCGACGTGTTAGGAGAACCTCAGGAAGGTCCCTAGCAGAGGCTTAGTGTGGGGGCTTCAGGGGCAGAAGATGAGGCTAGCACAGAGTTTTGAAGTCCAGGCCAGGGGGCTCGGATGTCCTGGCCAGGCAGTGGGGAGCCAGCAGCAGATGGCTGCGGTCGGCAGTGCCCACACCACGGGCGAGGTCAGCCTCCGTGGTCCGCCTCCACCTGGAGCCGCAGCTCCTCGGGGCAGGGCGCTCTCCCTGGGCCTGGTCTCAGCCGCCAGCACAGACAAGCTCACTCCCGAAGCCTGGGCGCCGGTCCAGGGGCTGGATGGGTGTTGGACACATAGACCCAGCTCTGTGAGGGTCTGTCAACTGTCCCATCGCGAAAAGCCAAATAAAGCAAAAGACGCTGATTGCGGCTTCTCCAGGGCCGGCGGCCCGTGTCTCTGATCTACTCAGCCGGGAAGATGATCCACCCGGGTGAAGAGGGACGCGGCACATCAGGGCTCTAGCGCACGGGACACCCATGTTTCAACAAGCCATGAGCTCCTCGATTAGAACGCCAGGTCTCCTTAGCCCGCCAGGCTGCAACAGCATCAGAGGGGGCGGCTATCAGGCCCACAGGTACCCACAGTTGGGACACAAGTCTGTTCCGCCTCGAATCACATCTTGCCATCTTGTTCTCTCATAGCTGCCTGCCTTTGCACAGGCTGTTCCCTCTGCCCTTCCACGCTCTGTCTCCCTGACCCAAGAACACAGAGTGGGTCCCAGGGGTGAGGACTCCAACCCAGGCTTCCTGACTCCAAGGTCACAGTCCTTTTAGCCCCACCCCCACGTCTCAGAAGGTGAGAAAGTGCAGGACCAAGAGAGGACTGGAGCCTGTCCCCCTTCTCTCCTGCCCCGGGGTGGGGCCAAGCTGGCTCGGGCTCTGCCCCAGGCCCGGCCTGCGGGGTTACCAGCAGAAGCCCCAGGAGCCTGGGAGCCTGGGGGGCCCAGAGTCTGCAGCCTGGGCTCTAAAGCAAGGTCCTCGCTCGCTGGCCTTCGTCCTGGGCTCCCCTGTCCTTCCTCCGCCACGTGCGCAGCTCAGTCTGCTGGAAGCCTCGCCAGGGCCCGCAGTGGCCCAGCGCCCTAGCCGGGCGCCCTCCACACGGGACGGCCCTGCTGTCTGGGAGCCGGGCAGGCAGGCTCTACTTTGCCCATCATAAATCACGTGATTCACAGTCACTGACTCCCCGGGACTCTGATAACAGGCGGGACCCCCGCTGCAGTAACACCGTCCAGGCGCGTGGGGTGGCCAATGCGCTCTGCCTGTGGGGCCCGAGCGCGCTCCCAAGGAGGCGCAGCTGGTTGGGGAACAGCGGTAGGCACCCCTTTCAGCCCAGAGCCTCGCCGCTCTGCTGCTGGCTGAGGAGGACGGCAACGGGGGCGGCAGCCACCGGAGACACAGGCTCATTTCCGAGGCCTTTGTGTTGACAATATTTCCAAGAGGAAACTCATAAGCGCTCGTCGTTTTTAAACTCCCCATGGCATCCATGTGGTACAATCAGGCATAATGGAGTCACCTCCAAATTGTGTATTTTGTCCACTAAAATAATGAAGCTACTGACGGGGACTGTGTGGGGCGGGTGGGGAGGGGGTGAGGCCACCCTGAAGTTTGATACAAACGCTAGGGGGAATGAAACGGAAGAGGTTTCCTAAAGCCCGTGTGGCTGCGAGGAAGCCATCCGGCGAGCTCCGAGCTGCAAAGGGGAGGAGAGATGGGCAGAGAACCCCAGGCTGGGACCAGGGGAAGAGACAGGCAAACAGAAACGGGGAGGGGGGGCCAAGATCCGCGCTAATCTCCAAACCAGAGGACATTTAACAGCCCCGAGAGCAAGAAGAGGCACGAAGGACGGACCAGGAGGAGTCTAGGGAGCAAGCATGACTCCCGGATGCCCCCAACTTCCATCCACCTGGGGCCAAGGTCTCCCAGCAGGAAGGAGAAGCAATGACTGTCGAGGACCCTCAGCCTCCAGGGACACAGGACTCACCCCGACAGGCTAGGACAGCATGCAGAGCCATGATGAACCACGTGGGAAGAGGGGCACGGTGGGGGAGAACCCGTGCATACGAGCCCTCGCTTCCCCAGAGTTACTCACTGAGCTCCCAGCAACCACCCCCTGAGGCCGGTGCTGTCGTGCCCACTCCACAGACGGGGAAACTGAGCCTCAGGGCTCTCAGTCCAAAACCAGACGACTGGAGGCTCATGTGGGACTCCCACGCGTCTGGCTGACTCTGGCTGCGTCACATGCTCCCAGTGCTCCCAGGGGCCCGAGAGAGGTAAATGTCCCCATTTTTTTTTTTAAAGAGAGGAAACATCTGAATCCAGAAAGAATAGTCTAGCAAGTTTAGCATCAATTCCAGCAAAATAATGGAACCAATTTAAAACAGCTTCTGAGAGCAACACCAGTAGACGCCAACATGGATTCATCGAGAACATATCCTGACCCCAAGAGTGAGTCAGGGGACCAGGGGCTGAGCGGCTGTCAGACACACAGAGTCAGAGATGCCAGAGTCCTCGGAACCACACCCACAGGCCCTGCGCATGGCCTGTGCCAGGACCGCTCGGGCACAGCTCTCTCCCTCAGCTCTGCCACCTGTGTTCATCACACTGCACCTCGCGCAACACGGGAGTCCCAGAAAAATCCGTTACACCAAGTGCCACCTTAGAGTGAAGAAGCCGAAAGACACCAGGAGATTAACGAAACGGGCCCAGTATTATTGTGGATTCCTGTCCACGCGGACTGTGCCATCCCTGTATCTACCGCTTGGCAATCAGAGGCAAATCCCAGAATAAACACAGCATATGTGGCTCAGCACACCTGAGTTCAGATCCCAGCTTTGGAACCTCATTCACTGGCCTGTTCATCCACTTATCGCTTGTTGGCTGGGTGACCTTGGGTGAACCCCTTAACTTCTCTGAGCCTCAAATTCCTCATCCTAAAATGGAGATGACAATAACTCTGGAACAGAGGCTGGCATATTGTAGACCCTCAAAGACTTTTACTGTCTTTCTTCTTTTTGCTGTTTTTATAACCCACAAACAATTCATGAAACGCAGCCTCACTGTTCAGTTTCAGAGGGGAGAGTGTGTTTCTACTCCTGACACCGTCTACAGACACCTATGGGGGCCTGACCGCATCCTTGCGATATGGAGCCTTGGAGAGCCTTTGGCTAAAGTCTCGCTCGACACATCAGACGTGGTAAGTTTTCATATCCTGTGGTCTGACACCTACCACCCAATCGCCAAATGGCAGGATCCCCTCCCATGGGGCTGCAGGTCACATGGTAAACAAAAGGGACACTGCTGCATTGCTCCTACACTGTGGCCTGCACAGCTGGTGACACGGGCCCTCCAGGATGTGGGCAGCTCTTCCATAGGAAAGACCCCACCACACTGCCCCCATGAGCCTTCAGGCCATCTGTCAGGCCCTCGGAGGACACAGAGGGCCTATGCCCATCACACCAGAGGAAGACAGCAGCAAATGTGCCACATGCCCCTCTCGAGCCCCATCATCCAGGCAAGCTGGAGCCACAGCTGACCCATGAGGATAATGTCAACCAGGTCCCAGTGCTGGCCGTGGGCCAGGGCAGGGTTGCATGGCCTTGCTGTGGGCGTGAGAGAATGTCAGGCATCAGACAGTCCAACGGACTCCCTGTGGCTCCAGAGGGATGATGCCGGGATGAGGGAGGGAACGGTCCTGCTCCTCTTGGCCTGGTCAGACCATGCCCAGGGCCCTTCGGCCTGTGCTTGCCCTCCCCGGGTCTCCAGGAGGATGCCCTGAAGGATCAAAGGAGCCAGGGCGGGGCAACCACAGTCACAGTCCTGCATAGTCTGCAGGGCTTCAGGAGGCCGGGGCTGGGACTCGGAGGGAGAGCCGCCCCGGGCTGGAGCAGAGCTTGCAGGGGAAGGGGTGCTGCACAGGACCCCCCAGGAGACGCATGGGGGCTCATGTCAGGCAGGGCCGGAATCCTGTCCCTGCCACGTCCTGCTGGGAATTTGGGCCACGTCATCTCACCTCTCTGATCCTCAGTTCCCTCAGCTGTAAAATGGAAGTAACGTTACTACGGCAACAATATAATAATATGAGAATTGCGTAAGCTAATGCAGGAAAAATAATGCCCCGTATTGTGTCGGGCAAAGAGTAGGCAGATCGATGGTGTTTAATATCCGATCAATGGCAGGAATATTAAAAAGATGATTATCTGCCTCATGGGGCACTAGTTACAATAATAAAATACTGTGAGAATTAATTAAAATAATGCCTGTAATAGTTTTAATACACTGGTTGTTACAGGCTAAGCTCTCGAAACGACGGTACTGTGACTACCACTCTTGTAATTTGTATTATTGCTGGCTCCTTTCCCAGTGATGGGACGATAGCAGACCCTCCCTGCCCCCAGGTTGGTCTCTTTGCTTGTTCCTCTGTCACCTCCTGCGGTAAGAGTCTCTTGGGGACACTATCTTGACCTCAGAAGAGCTGCCTCTCGGCCAAGGCTGGCCCCTTAGTAGCCCATTTGTATTCTTCAGGTTAAAGCGCTATTTATTCTCAATCCTGTTGACCTGATTTTAGTCCCAGCCACATTAACGCCTACAGCCATCGAATGGAGCACATTCAGTGGGAAAATAAGTTCATTCTCCCTGAACGCCGCTCCAGCAGCAGCAGCAAGGGGCAGCCTCGGAACGCATTTGCTGCCCGCTGTCCGAATCCGGCGCGGGCCCTCAGAGACTCGATGGGTCCTCTCGATGCGGAGCGCAGACGGGGAACTCAGCCTGGGTATTTTTAGATCCTGCCACGGCCCCACTCACACAAAGCCAATTAAACAAACACCAGCTTCCCTGAGCACACTTCCTGAGCGGCTCATCCTAAAAATAAACCACCCGGCCTTGCGAGCCTGGCGCTGGCGAGCGCGGGCGGTTGTCGGGTAAATATCTCGGGACAGGAGTGTCAACCTGTGCGTTTGCCAAAGGGGACTCTTCAGCGGAGCGTCTTGAGTCTGAACTCGATGCTCTGATTCTCCCTCCGCACCCTGGGACGGGACATACTATGATTATCAATGATAAGGGTGCCACTGAGTGCTTGCGGTGCTCTGTCAAGTTCCACGCTCCCCCAGCAGGAACTCCTGTGTCCCCATCACAACCTCGTGTGCGGAGATTCTGTGAACGTGACTAACGCAGCAAGCAGCCTCTGGGAGTTCTGGGACGTGCTCGAGGTCGCCCAGCTGTGACATGGGTCAGCTGGGACTCGAATCCAGACCTGGTGGACCCCAGAGCCTGTGCCTTCAACCTGTCCCCAAAGGTCCCAAAGAGTGATGCATGGAGGGGCAGGAAGACACCACGGGCGAGGTGGCCGGGTCTCGGGACCAGTGACGGCTCTGAGATGAAGCCCAGAGTGGCTTCCAGTTTTTCAAGAGAAACCTAAAGTTCGGATTCTGAAGCAACAGCTCCCACTTTTTAAAGATTGGTCACTATTATGGGTTGAAAATTCGTATGTTTGAATTTCACTAGTGCGCAGTCCCTCAGAATGTGACCTTATTTGGACGCAAGCTGTCGCAGGTGTGATTAGCGAAGAGGAGGTCATCCTGGCAGAGGGCGGGCCCTGATCCAATCTGACGTGTCTATAAAAAAGAGACAGCCGTGCGACGAGAAAGAGACACGCACAGAGGGACGACAAGGCGCAGAGACACGGAGAGAAGACGGCGAGGAGAGGCTGGAACGGCTCCCGCCCTCATGGCCCTCAGAGGACACCAGCCCTGCCACACCTTGATCTCGGACCTCCCACCTCCAGAACGGTGAGAGGATGAATTGCCCGCTGTCTAAGCCGCCAGTCTGTGGCACTTTGTCATAGCAGCCCTGGCAGACTGATAAAGTATCTCATTCTCTAATGTTTGAAGCACACAGGGTGGCAGACAGCAGCACTGTGGTCCGGACGGGGCCTTAGGGCCACGGCTTTGCGGCCCCCATCCTGCACTGACCTGCCGTGTGGAGTCCTGGCCTGACAGTGAAGTCACCCTCTACGCGGAGGATGGAGAGACTGCTGGAGAACACAGCCAGGTCCCTCCCCAGTCAGGGCCTCGCTCGGATGGGGGCACCCCAGTCCTGGACCTCTGATGCTTAAACCTGCACAGTCCTGAGACCAAGACCCTCTCAAGCTCCAGGGCCATGACAGCACTGCCACTTCCAGGCTCCTGAGCTCTGGAAAGCCACTTCCCCTCTCTGGGTCTCAGATGCTTCCTCCTCCTTATAATGAAAGGAGGCGCCTGCACCTGATGTCACCTGCCTTGTAGGATTGTGACAACGGTGCCAAGACACAGATGTGTCCATTTTACTTTATTTTGTGCATGTTTATGCATTTTCCAAATGTTCTGCCATGGACCCCTACTGCTTCTATATGCAGAAAATAAGCATGAAGCCCAGGGCCTGGCACGTGGTCGGCAAGCTAAGTGCATTGCAAGATGCTAACATGTGTGATTCACAAGGAAGGAACAAGAGTTATGAATATTTTGTCACCAAATAACACAGCATCAAGAGGCAGGAAGCAGAAACCACAAGAGATGATGCAAGGAGACACAGACATGCCTTAGCGGGGGGACTTTTAACTTCCTGGTCTCAGTTCTCAACAGATGAAGAAAAGGAAAAATAGGTAAGGACCCAAAAGACCTAAACGATATTACTTAAAACATAGTGTTATCTTACAACATAAGGCAAATTAAACCGTCTTTTCTATTGCCCATGGGATATTCACAAAAATCGGCCATATACTGGGCCATGAAGTAAACCTTGATACATTACAGAAATTCCTTTAGAGAAATTAATTTCCCTGTCTTCACGCTCACCGCTGCACGCTCACGCTGAGATCTCCATCTGTAACCTAACAAACACAGGGGCCTCTTGGGGGCGCGAGCCAATGCATATGGTTAAAGGCTGGAAAGTAAATAGTTTAAAATTAAATCGAGAATCAACCTCATAAAGAGTAAGGGGCACAGCCCCAGGAGCTTACGAGGGGCGGAACTGGCAAACCCGTTACTCTCTGCGCTTCAATCTCCTCTTCTATGCAATGGGAGTAATTATAACCACAAATGACGCCAGCCCCTCAGGATTGTGACCTTGGGACAGTTAACCCCTCTGAGCCTCAATGCCTTCTTCTGTAAAATGGGGTTAATGGTAATACTAATATCAACCCAGAGGCTCTTGTAAGGATTAGCAAGAACGGAAACCAAGTGCCTGGCAGGCAGCAGGCGCTCTGTAAATGTCAACCAGTGACCCCTCACCTTAACCAGGTCTCACCAATCGGCCTCCTCCCCACGCTACTACTGTGCACTCCTGGCAGATCTGAAATCGCACTGATGTTGAGAAAACTTCGTCTCTGGGACCTTCCCGAGCACAGATCCCGCACCCGTGAGAGCTGGTGTGGTGTGTTCCCTATGAGCTGCTTGGGAACCTGTCCTGCCCGCTCTCCTCCTTGGGAACGGGGGGTACACAAGTGTTCTCCATAGGAAGCTTGTGCAGGGCAAGCAGAATCCCCAGGACCCCCCTCTCAATGGTCCCTAAGCAGAGGAGCCACATTCCTGTTAGATTCTGTCTGAACTTGATGCATGCAGACAGCACAGTCCGTGGAAGGCCCGTGCCCACCCCCAGAAGCAGAGCAGGCCCAGGGAGCAGGCCAAGGGGCTGCCCGGGACTGCAACAGGAGTCCCCCGCCTCCCCCCGGCCAGGCCTGGAGCTAAGGGACCGAACAGTGAGCCTCTGGTTCCAAACCAAAAAAGGATGTTTATTTCTCTCCGTTTTCCCCCAGCCGAGCGTGTCTTCTCTCTTGTCATCTCCCTAAGAACCCACGTCTCGGAAAGGTTAAGTCACCTTGAAGGGACAAAGTTATCACTCACTCAGCACTGTCGAGTCAGCGGTTATTAAATCTGAAGCACCTCCTTGTGTTCAGTTCATTACCAACTGTCCCTCCTCCCTGGGGTTGGCAGCAGCCAGACTCTCAACGACCGACTCAGGGACCTCTCAGCAAACGTCACCATCAGCTGAAGTCAGACAAGCTTCCAGGACACGGGTTGGCCCCCCGCTCTCTCCCTTCACATACAGTTGTCCCCCTGCTTGCGGTGTCAGTCACCGTGGTCAGTCGAGGGCTGAATTACGTTACGTCACGACGCCTGCGTCATTCCTCTCACTTCATCTCGTCACGCGCACATCCTCTCATCTCACAGCACCAGAGGACGTGAGGACGTGCCGTACGATATTTTGAGAGAGAGAGACCACGTTCACGTAACTTTGACTACCAAACGTTGTTATAATTGCTCTATTTTATTACTAGTTATTGCTGTTAATCTCTTATTGTGCCTAATTTATAAATTAAACTTTATCACAGGTTTGTACACATAGGAAAAAACATCGTCTATACAGATAGGGGCCCGTACTCTCCGTGGTTTCAGTATCACCAGGGGTCTTGGAACGTACCCTTCCAGATAAGGGGGGACAACTGCACAATCGAAATTTTCCTGTCTAGCATTAGGAACCAGTAGTCACATCAATATGGTCATGTTTCCTATTTTTTAATTAGATTTTTCAAATAAAAGAGCAAAGGTGAGCCTTGAAAGCAGATTTGAGCTGGCACCTTCCCAAGTCCCAGGGGCAGGCAGTAGAGAAACAGCTGGAGACATCCCCCCAGCTGGAGGGGACAAAGGAAGGCCCAGGATCACGCACGGAGGGAGCTCAGAGGCAGCCTCTGGGCCAGTAAGGGCTCCCGCCAGACCCGGGGCAGACGGGGGTCGGGGCGGGGTCCAGGCCAGCTCCAGCCCTCGCCCCAGTTCCCTCCTCTCTACAACTTGGCTCAGAATTGCTTCTTCCCAGTTGGTTGGAAAGATCAGATGAGGTGATGGATGTGAAATGTCTGGCATGTCAGCCGGGAAGCCTGGCAGTCCCTTGATTTCTTGGTCTCACGCACACAAGAACAGCTGACAGGGAACTGAGAAATGCCCAGTGTTCACTAAAGGCCACCTCCTAAGGCGGCATTTCCAGTGCCTCTGAGGTCAAGTCGAGCCCCCGGGGCAGACAGGCCAGGAAGGAGCTTTTCACCCACCTTGGCGTTCATATCTTCCACATTTAGCCTGAGGCTCCCTGAGCTCTGGGGGCCAGCCCGTGGGTTTCACAGCGGCCCTCCTTGGGCTCGTCCACTCCCTATGACAAAGCTCCACAGCCCTGTGGGCCCTGCGCCCATACAGCAGGGAAAAGAAGGGCTCCGAGGCCGGAGGAGACGGCCGAGCCGCCAGGTGCAGGCACCTGGGTCCCCACGTCACCGCCTGTAGGAGATCCACCCCACCAGGACCACCCAGTCTGGTTCATGCATGAACAAAAAAGAATAAACATTTCTAGTGTTAAGCCATTAACTTTGGGGAGCTTCTTGTCCCAGCTGTAAGCCTCCCCTGATAGGTACAGACTGTGTGTCAGAGCTATTTGTCCAAAGATGTTCCAAGATCGTCCTAAGTCAGAAGGAAGGTCCTGAGGTTGGGGGAGGACTGGGGACCCCACAAACCCAGAGAGCCACGAAGGCGTTAACTGGAAAGTCAGGCCGAGGAGGAGGAGAAGGGAGAGCGAAGAGCTGGGGCCCCGGCTCGGGGTCCCCCAGATGAGCCCAGGGTTCCTTCCACAATTCTGGAATTATGCAAACGAGTGAAAACTTCATTAGCTGGATGGATAAATAGACCAGATTGAGCGTTGTCAGTAAAACGTGGGGTTTTTTTCTGTGTGGGGGTGCTTTTCTATCACTTGATATTGTTTGGAAACAAAAGATGAGATTGGGATAAACAAAACACAAAGCCACATTGCATTGCAGGATCTATAAGACACACCACAGCGTCCTTGATCAACCTCCCCGAGACGTAAGAAGAGTAAGCCAGTAGCTTGGCCGGTTAGTGAGGTCCAGCCTGGCACTCGCCTGTTTTCTTGGTCGGATTTTCCACTCTGACCCCGGGGTTCCACGCATGTGGGGACCCAGCCCCCTGGGTCTCACAACCTCGCTTGCTCCCTCTCACTCGCTTTTCAACCCAGGTTAGGCACACATTCTTATTTAATCAGTGCAGTTTCCTCCCTGCTGTGGTTTGTAAAAATGCCCTGGATGCGGATGCGTCTGTGGAGGTTCCCCGGACGGAAATCAGGTCCTGCTTTGCCACGGGTGGGACAGTCAAGGTTTGCCCTCCGTCAAGAGGGGCATGTCCTCTGGCCACCTCCTCCTGCCCCAAGCGGCTGGGCTCTCCCCTCTGCAGCCGGGCCTGGGGCAGGAGGCAGGCTTGCCCTCTGGTGCCTGGGGTCTCTGGATCGGGGACAGGCTGGGTGGGGATCGGGGCTCCACTGAAGGTCCCTGCAAGGCCACTGGGGGGCAGGGGGCGGCCGTGCAGAGAGTAAAACAGAACACGGGCCTCTGCTCACACTAGTAACTCCCCACAAAGCTGTGCCTAGAACCGTGTTTCCACCTGCAAAGTGGAGACATGGCCACTCGGAGCTGGAGATTCCAGAAGTGGACAGAGGGAGAGCCGGGGGGCGCACGTGAGGGGGCTGCCAGCAGCGAGCGTGATGTGGTTTCCCAGGCCGCGGTGAGGGGCTTGGCCAGGTTTTAAATATTGATCTGGTGCAATCACGAGGCCTCCTAAAGGAGACCTCGCAGCCGCCAGGCCTCCCTGCTCATAAAAAATTCATTGCCCAAAGTTCTGTTAAAATAACTTAAACTGCCCAAAGCAGAGGAAACACCAAGCCCCGGCCTGACCCCACCCCCTGCCAGCTCCACGGGTCCCCGACAATCATGGCCCGCGGGGGACACAGCGCAGCAGCCTGCCCTCCCAAAGCCGCCCAGGCCTGGTTTCACCAGTATGATCGTGGTAAAGAGCAAACTCTCAGGGCGGGGGCAGCCCAGGGCAGGGAGGCCCGGCACGGAGCTGGGCTGCGCCCTCACTGCCCACCTTCTGCTCCTCAGTCCTCAACAACTACTGAGCAGGGTCTCATGCTGGGCAGCGGATGGTCGGGGCAGACCCCACTGCATGCCCCACTCGCAGACCCCTCCAGACCCGGAGCACAGGGATCTACACACCAGGCCGAGCCCCCAACCCCAAGCTGCCTGTCGGCCCAGAGGGGACACCACACCCTCCTAATGGCTGACTTGGAGGTCCCACCTGGGGCCCAGGCTGCTTGTGGGACCCCTCTGGGCCCCGTGAAAAGCCCTGTGGCCCTCCTTGTTCCAGCCCCTGTGCAGTGGGTACCTGCCCTGAGACTCTCCACCTCACTGTCCTAGCCGGTGGTCGCTCAGCCCCTTCTCGTTCTGCGCCAATACACCTGTGGGAACTTCCCTGCTCAGATGACCCAAATGCCCACCCAGCTGCTGTGGCACCCTCTGGGTCCCTTGCCCCCGCCTCTCTCACGGTCATCCCACCCCCTCCACCCCACTCCGGACTCCAGGAACAGTCCCTCTGTCATGTGCTGGGTAAGGAAGTCTAGAATCAGGGCAGGATGGATTCAGACAAACTGCTGGAGCAGGAGAGCCCGCCGTTGCCCAGTCTGGAACAGGATGGCACAGCGATGGCTTCCCTGCCCTGTCCTGGGAGCTGGAAGCCTGCGAGGAGCCGTGGCCCCAGGTTCAGCACCTACAGGGGATCAGCCTGTGAGCCCCCAACATCCCCAAGACAAAGGCCCCACCTTCACCAAAGCTCTGTCTTTGAAACACGCGGAGCCCCTGGCCTGCGAGGATGTTGGCCTTCTCTCGTTTCAACAAATCCCTGAGACTTCCCTTCCCGACTCCAACTGGGGCGGCCGGGAGTCTTCAAGGTGGCCTGCGGGGCCGTGCCACCATGCGAGCTCACCTGTCCCAGCCTCACCAAACCACATGCACGGCTGAGCTGGGGACCAGTGCCGAGCCCAGGAGCCCGGGGCTGCCTCCCTGCCCACTCCCCAGAGTCCCCCCCGCAGGCTCCTCCCGGGAGCTCCACCCACTGGCTTTCTCTCCAGAAACCAAGCCCAAGCAAAGCGCCCCCACAACACACAGTACACACCCACCCCCAGCGCACAATGAAAGAGAGAGCAAGATGCGAGGAAAGCACCAGAATGGGATTCAGGGGGCGAGTCCTGGGCCCACCCCAAACCTGCTGTGAGGCCCTGGCTGAGGCCCACCACACGCTGAGCTCACATCCTCACTTGTGAAACCGAGCAGCGGGACCAGATCCTTGCCTCGCTCATTCACTCGAGCTAGAATTTATCAAAGCCTGTGACACGCCAGGTGCCTCTGCGCTGGGTGCTGGGGGCGAGGACACACACAGGATCCGGCCCAGGCTCTGCGAGGGCTCACGACGAGGTGAGGGAGACAGAGCTGCACAGAACACCTCACAATTGACAGCGCCCAGGATTGTGAAACATGGACACGGGGGCTTCAGGGACCACGCAAAGGAAGTAACTGACTCCATCTGACTCGTCCACCGCTGTGTCCCCAGCACCCAGAGCACAGCAGGCTCAGGAAGTGCGGGTGGGTGGGGGGATGGTGCATGATGGGTGGGAGAGAGGGTAGGTGAGAAGATGGACGGAAGGATGGACAGGGGCCTCTGTGACCTTTCAGAGGAGATGAGCTGGCCCCTCCTCTGTGGCCCCACAGAAGCTCACTCAGCACGGGTCCAGCCCAGAGAACGGTTGTCCAGAACCCTTTTAACAAGACAGACAGACAGACAGACAGAGATAAGAGAAAAGAGACAGATAAGCCAAAGTGAGTAGGAAAGAAGAGAGAAGAAAGAAAGAGAAGAAAGAGAGAGCGATGGAGAGGAAGTGACAAAGGGAAGCAGGGCTGGAGAACATGATGGAAGACAGACAGACAGAGATGGAAGGAAAGCAGAGAGAGGGCAGTGCCAGCTCGGGGGGCGGGGGGAGGAAGCAGTCCACAGTCGACGTGATTAACAAGACGATAACCCAGAACACCGGCTGATCAGCAGGTGACACTCAGCAGGCGGCTGTCACGCTGTTTTATGAAGATCCGTCAGGAAACAGTAAATATGTCATCCTGTGCGGACAGTTACACTGTGGGTGTTGGTGACTCAGCAGCAGAGGGCTTCTCCCCCAGCCAAAGGGCAAGGGGCTGCGAGAGGCTGAGGGTGGGTGGGGGCAGCGGGGGCCAGCCACGGGGGCAGGGGTCAGCATGGTTGGGCCCACCCACCCTTGCTGGCAGCCTGGTCCAAGGGGCAGGGCAACATGTTACAGCCAGCACAGCAAAACAATACGGGCACCCAAATTTGTAAACACCAGCCTAGGACACCCCCATTCGGACCACAGGCAGCCCTGGACAGGCCCAGCCCTCCAGCCCTCCAGCCCCACTCTTTGTGCCCCTAGTGCTCAGTGGAGAGCGAGGAACAGAAGCTGGGAAGAGCAGGTGAGGGAGCCAACCCCTGGGTACACTTCAAAGTGGGCCAGACTCCAACAGGCAGATGAGCGATCACAGTAGCAATTAATAGCAGTGAATTATTCAGAGCCAATTAAAAACGCAACTGTGGCCGATGGTATTATACCAGTAAGGCAGGAGGGAAGGGGGGCCGCGTGGCCTTGGTGACCGTCTCTGTAGCCCAGCCTCCCAGTGGACCAGGCCCTGCGGGCACAGCCCCTACCCCCACCTGCCTCCTGGGTGTCTGGCCTTCGGGTTCCCACTGACAGTCTGCTGGGTCCACCCAGGAACGTTACTGAAAGGCCAGGCCGGGGCGCGGATGTGTTCCCAAAGCTGCCCGAGGAGCGAGCCCCCTGTCCATCTGGCCCGAGGTCTACTCCCCGTCCGAGCCCTCATTTGGGAGAGACTCAGGGTGGGCACAGGCACAGGAGCTTGCCTTCTGAATCCCACCTTAATGCTCCTTCTACCACCCCGCCCTGCCTGCCTGGGTCAATGGAAATAAAGCCTGTGTCAGCTCAGCCCCACGGAGCCAGCTGCAGTCTCCGCGAGGCCCAACACCTTGACTCAGCCGCCGCTGCTGTCCACCCAGGGACCAGCTTCCTGGGGGCCAGACTCACTCAGTTACGCCCTCCTCCTACATCTCGAGGCCTTGTCTGCCCCTCCCCAGCCCTCCTGGGCCCCAGGAGAATCCACTCCTCCCCCGTGGCCCCACACCTCCGTCCACAACTCATCTCTTCAGGGTCCTGTGAGAAGCAGCGGCTCAGGAAATGCTCCCGGAGGCAGGGAGGGAAGGATGCGCGAGACGCTGCTGCCAAGGCATCGAAGGAAAGGAAAACGGGTTTACAAAATGCACACGGGCCAGGCAAAGAGACGTGCAGTGGCCTTGCAAAGGTCCCCAGTCAAGATGTTTAAAATAGAAATCCTGAGACACCCACAGAGAGACGGGACTCTCTCCAATCCCGGCAATCCCCTCAGCCGTGCCGCCCCTGGCCTCAGCTTCCTCGCGTATCACTTATGGTAAGAACTGAGTGTGCAAATGTCTTTCAAGCACTGAACTCCGTAGCTGGCGCGTGAGACAGGTGTTCCACAAGGTTGGGTCCCCTTTGTAGCGGCTGATAAATGACATATACGTGGGGTGGGGGCGCATCTCCATACTATCTGCCTATAACCAAGGAGGGTGCTAGCATCATATCCAAAGGCGTTTCCCACAGTGTGAGGGCTTCCACACAAGGACGGCTCGCCTCCCCAAAACGATGTGCTTAGAATCCGATCCCAGTTAGCCACCTGGTCTTGGTCCAGTTACTTAGCATCTGGAGACCTCAGCGTCACCATCTGTAAAGCGGGCTTTGATGGCAGGAGGCAGGCTACTGAGGGGGTTAAATAAATGAATGCGTGACAAGTGTCTCATCGCAGTGCCTGACGCAGCGTAAGAACTCAAGAAACAGGGGCTATTTTTGTTACTCCTGACGTTCACAGAATTTCCCCACACAACACGCTTTCTCTGAACGAGCTCCAATTTCATAATTCTTGTGAGAAAGCCAGCAGTGTTGCAAGGAGGCGCTGGAGGGATGTGAGGTTCAGGGTGCGCCATCTGCCCAGGAACCCCAGAAGGGTGAGCCGCGGACGCGTCCGCACAATGGCTCGTGTCCATCAGCTCCTCAGGCTCCTCAGCCCCACGCGAAGGACCCTCTCAGTGGACTCCCTCTTTACAGCTGATCTTAGTAAATCACCAGATGATGGCAGAAATCACCCTCACTTTGCTTAGTCAAAACTGCGGTTGTCTCTGGCTGTTCATTTCACGTGATTCACAAAGAGCTGTCCTTTTGAACTGGCGTGTTTGCGGGTGTTAATCGCGAGTCTATTAGCACAGACGCTGTAATAATGAATTGAAATTTACATCATGTGTAATCTCATTAATTGTGCGATCATATCGGGTTTGACAGTTTTAATGCATTACTAAGGGAAAATACTCTCATACGTGACATTAAGGATCTTATCAAGGTTAATTTGCCTTAAAATATAGTGACTACATAATTTTTCATCTCCATTTTATTAAACACATGGTGCTTTTGATCTGGGAGGAAAGTGTCCACACAAACCACAGTATCGGAGTGGCGTTCCTCAGTTCTCAGGGGAGAAGGGAGGAGCGGAAGTGAGCGTGGGGTTGGGAACCATCCAGGTGAGTTTTTCAGCTCTGCGTTTAAGTGCTGTGTGACTCTGGGCAAACTGCTAAAGCCCCCTGAAACTTGAGTTGCTCGTCTACAAAGGGCTGTGGGAACCCCTGCTTCATTACATCATCGTGAGGCTGAAACGGGTCTACAGAAAGCCCAGCAGAATGGCTGGCACACAGTAGGTGCCTTTTATTCTTATTCACCATCACGTCCTTGACACCTTGGCACAAGGCATGGCCCAGGGGAAGCGCACCATCAATGGAAGTTTCAAGCAATTATAATAAAATTTGATGACTGTTATGATGGAAAAAATACAAGCAGTCACAGAAACGAGCGGCAGGGAACCCAGTGCCATGTGCTATCTGGGAAGACCTCCCAGGACAAGGGATATTGAAGTAAGGCTGAACGAAGAGAAGGAGGGTCAATCCTTCAGGAAGATGACAAGTAAAAATGAATAAGTACCTGGCAACACAGCCCCAAAATACATAAAGCAAAACTGACAGAAGTGAAAGGAGAAAAAGTGCAACAATTACAGTTAGAGTTTCCATACTCCACTCTCAGTAACGGCTAGAACAACGAGACGGAACATCAGCAAGGATATAGAATGCCTGAGCAGCATTATCAACCAACCTGACCTCATTAACCTTTACAGGACCCTTCACCCAACAACAGCAGGAAACACTCTCCTCCAGGGCACATGGAACATTCTCCAGGACGGATCACATGCTAGGCTGTAAAATAAGTCTCAACATGTATAAAAGGGGTGAAATCATACAAAATATGTTCTTTGACCACGACGGAACTAAATTAGAAATCACAGAAGAAAGAAATTTGGGAAACTCTCAAATATTTGAAAAACTAACAACACATTTCCAAATAACCCACAGAACAAAGAAGAAATCACAAGGTAAATTAGAAAAGATGTTGGACTGAATGAAAATGAAACACAACATATCATTATGTATGGGACACAGCCAAAGCAGCGTGAACAGGGAAATTTATAGCTTTAAATGCTTGTATTAGAAAGGAAGAAAAATCTAAAATTAATCACCTATGCTCCACCTCAAGAATTTAGACAAAGAAGACCAAATCAAACTCAAAATAAATAGAAGGAAGGAAATAATAAAGATGAGAGAAGAAATAAATGAAATAGATGGCAGGAAAACAAAGGAGAAAATCAATGAAACCAAAAGTTGGTTCTTTGAGAAAACCAACAGAAAGGATAAACCTTTAGCTGGACTGACCGGGAAGAAAGAGAAGCAATTGGCCAGAGAAGAGATGGCAGGAGAGGAAGAAAGTGTTTCAGGCAGAGGGACCAACCGGAGTGAAAACGCGGAGACAAGAGAGGATGGGGAACATGGAGACACTCCAGAAATGGAAGCACGGGGTCTCCGAGAAGGCTGGGTCTGCAGCTGGACCCTGGTCGCCAAAGGTCTTGTGGGCTTTATCAGAGAGCTCAGGCTCCACCCCAGGAGCAAAAAGCCATCACTCAAAGGTCTAAAGCAGAAAAGAGACACCACGGTCAGACGTTTTTAGAGTCATTGCATCTCACAGAGGGGAAACTGAGGCTTGGAGAGGTCTTGGGACTTGCCTAAGGCCATGCAGCTAGCCAGCAGCATTGCTGGAGCATGTAGTCAGCTATTTCCATCAAATAATCCTGGACAGAGCACTAGAGGGGCTGTCAGGAAACCCAAGTCACCACCCATCACCAGGAGCTGTCGTCAATTGATGGGGCTGTTGGCAAAGCTCCCACAGCCCCTTCCAACAACGGCAGAACGACAAAGTTCTGCCTCCTGAAATCGTGTCTAATCTGTGTTTTTTACTTTATATTGGTCTTATGAGAACAGCACAACTCAACCTTCCTGTGTCGCATATTATGAAGTTTTGAGGTTTCAAAACAGATTCCAAGCAGAAATAAATGCCACGGTCTCTGCTCTCTGGAACACGCTTCTACAGCTCCCAAGCTTTCCTCTGAAAATCAGGCCCCAGTATGGTCTGAGTGACATTTGTATCACAGACAAAATCCCCACCCAGCCCCATCGAATCCATCCAGATCCCTGGAGGAAAGCCACGGCGCACAGCCCACTCTCCCGCCAACCACAGGAAGGACAGGCTGGGGCTCCATGCCCCCAAGACCCGAGAGCAGCCTGGAGGGGCCCCGAGAAGGAGGGCCACGGTGCCACCTACCTCCCACCGTGTCGGCGTGTCGGGGGGTCTGGGCATCCCCCAGAGCTGGAAGGCACAGCAGAAAGCTTGCAACCCCTCAACCTCCCAGAATCCCGGGCCCACCTCCAGTTCAGCAGAGCTCCTCCCGCAAAGCATCTCAAAGCCTGAATCCTGTTTGTGAGGATGGACCAGGAGGCAGGATGTGGGGGGCCGGGCACAGGTGGAAGGACATCTTGTTAGCTTTGCCATTTCAGCCTCACTTCTACACCTGAACCCACTGAACCGTCTGGCACAGTGCCTGCTCTTCCCCCCTGCCCTGTCTGGAAAGGGCTCCATGAGCAAGGCGCGTTTCTGCCCCCTCCCCATACTTCCCCCTCTGCCCACTGGGTGGCAGACACCACTCAAACTGCTCTTCCCTCTCCCGGTGCAAGGAGAGTTGGGGGCACCTGTCTCTGGGGTCCTCCCTGAGGGAGGGGGCACTGCCAGCCTGTGCCTCCACCAGAGCTGCTCTGGCCCCCAGGGGACCAGAGACCGGCTACTGCTGTATCAGACAGCACACTGACCCTGACTCTGTCTAACCTGCCTTTCCACCAGCAGGGGGTGCTGGGCAGGTCGCCTTGTTTTCCTCCATTTCTAGAAGGTTCCATGGGAGAAGTGAGGCCCAGCCTCCTGGGGGCCCGTGGCCCTCCTTGTACTACGTCCACTGGAGGATGCTCAGTGTCTACTCGGAGGGCCCGATGACTCGGGGCTCAGCAGAGAGAACTTACTGAGACTCAGACCCCAGGCCCTGGGCTGGGGCCAGGCCGGAGCAATGGCACTTGCCCGATCGTTGACTGAACCCAAACCACTGTGGACACGGGCAGCTGCCTTCACCTGCTGGACAGGGCAGGGGGTGTCAGGACCCCGCCTCCAAACCACACTGTGCCCAACCCTCCATGGCAGTCTTCACTCGCAGGCCCAGGGAAATGAACACTGTGGACGGCTGCCCAGAGGCTCCCTAAGTCCTCCCCAGTGGCTGGGAAAGACACATCACACCTGGACATCACAGAGGGTCCCTGGGAGCACTCTGGATGTCACAGAGGGCACTGGGAGCATCCTGGAAGGGCCACTTCCCAGCTACAGGCCTGGGACCAGTCACTGAACCTGGAAACCTTGGGCTCCCCTAATGAGACCTGTCTGCCCCTCGTGGGGCACAGCTGGCAAAGCGAGGGGCTGTGTGAAGAGGCGCTCAGCCTCGGTCCCAGACGCTGACTCCGTGCTGCGTGTTAACTCACTGAATCCTCCCACAACCCTAGGATTTTGGCCCTATTACTATCATTATTGGCCCTCTTTTCCGGGGAGAGGGGAACAGGCAGGCGGGTTGAGAACGCACCCAGGGTCCCTCAAAGAGAAAGAGCCACGCTGGCCTTCACGGCTGGGGCCAGAGCACTCACTCCCAGTGTTCTGCCGCCTGCCACTCTGCAGACCAAGTCTTTCTCCAGGGTGGGCAAGCAGCCCAGAGGAGACCCCCTTCCTGACAGCCCGCACTCGCCAGGTGCAACACTGCGCAGGCCACACCACGTCACACCCACCTGGTGCCAGGTACCCAGACCACAACATCTGCCCCATATGCATAGAGGCTGAGGCCACACATGTCACCTGCTTCACCTAGTGCCACCCAGCTGAGAGAGTGGACATGCCGGGAGCCAAACCTAGACCCTCCAGCTGCCAAGTCCGTGGGTCACACATCCTGCCATGCAGGAGCTGCCAGGCCTGCGGGAGCCCCCCAGAGCCCGCCATCGACCCGCCCTCCGGGTTCCTGAGGGTGGGTGGGCATGTGTGTGGGGGTTGCAGTCAGACCCGAGGGCAAGCCTGGGCGGCGTATTGGCCAGCTGATCCCTGCCCAGAGTCCCGGCTTTCTCAGATCGGTGTCACTTTGTCCTAAGGGCACACATGGCTGGAAGAGGGTCACATGCATGGGGGCTCACAAAGGTCATTCTGTTCCTTCCCCACTATCCCCTTTTGCACACGGCCCCAGCCAAGACCTGGGCCAGCTCCCAAGAAGGCAGGCGTCGCCACCTTCAAGGTAACTGCCTCTTCTTTCCACCTTGGCGACTGCAATTTACAGCTGAAGACATCCAATTAGCTCCACGCCCCGCTCACGGCTCCGAGGCCTGACGACCGTCAGGATGACTATCCACGCCAGCGCCAATTACCCACCTGGGCCATTCTTCAAGGCAGATTATTTTACAGGAAACTTTATAGGGGACACTTCATTACCCTGGCTTCGGAAATCCTGAAGGGGGGCAGCCTGGGAAAGGGAGAAGGAGAAAAGACTTGAATGGCCTGCTTCCAGGCACCGGGCTCAGGAACGCCCAGCGGGCAGGGCCCTGGACCCCTCGCCTTGGAGCGCTGTCTCAGAGGGCAACGGGACACATCGTGGCCTTCGTGACAGCCCCTCCGTGCGTCCCCACCAAAGACCACCACTCGGTGTTCAGCTCTTGTTTACTAAATGAAGACAAAAGAGATGGAGGCGGTCATGTTCCCCCCACTGGATTCAGCCAGGGACGGCCATGTAATTTTTGAGGCCAAATGCAAAATGAAAATATGGGGCCCCTTGTTAAAAAATAATTAAGAAATTCAAGATGGCAACAGCAGCAATGGACCACATGCGGGCCCCCCTAAGCATGGGGCTCCTCTGACCACAAGGCCCTGCCCAGCGTGGGGCCCTGCACGACAGCCTGTCCACAGACGGTGGAAGTGCCCTGCCAACGGAACAGGAAGTGCCCCCTGGAGGCTGGGTCACCTGAAACAAAAGCTTTGGGACACACTTTTGAAAGATGACCACCCGGTCCTGCCCATCCCTAGCCTGGAGAAAGTCTTTTGAAAATCATAGCGATGCTCAGACACTGGACCACAGGGATGGGAAGCGGGGCTGTGCTGAGGGGAGAGGCCCCTCGGACGGTGAACCCAGGAAGCTTTCCACGGACAGAAGGACAGGATGGGAGAGAGCATCAGAGGGAAAGTCAACTCCCCATCACTGCTGTCGGCCCCCCTGAGGGCAGTGACCACTCTGCTCCCAGCACCAGCTGGCCCGGACCATGGTGGACACTGAGTCCATGAAGGGACAAGGCCTCCCCGATCCCCCAGATGGAGACGGCCATCTCCCTTTCCCTGGCCCTACTTGGTCCCCAGATCCCAGCTCTGCCCTCCTAGCCCCGGGACCCTTCACAGGCCCTTTGCCTGCCCAGCCAGCAGAACTCTGCCCCCTGCCTCTGGGGGACGTGGTGTGGGTTCAGTGAGAGAACCCGTGTGAGGCCCGGGCAGAGACCAGGCGCCCACGAGCAGGAGTTCGTATTCTGATCAGGGTTTCCACTGGCCGCTCAGTACCCCCAGGCCCCACTCCCTCTGCTCGGCCACACTGCCGGCCCCCAGGCCTGTGCCTGGTGCACAGTCAGGCCTTGACTAGAAGTCTGCCCAGTGGCTCTCAGGATGTGGCTGCCTGGGCCGGAGCTGGGTGGTCAACACCCATGTCTGAGGTGCCAGGACACCCACCCGAGACCCCTCAGTGGGTCCTTTGTTTTTTAGTTTTTGAAATGACTCTGCAGCCCTGAAAGCGGGGGTCCTTCCAAAGGAGGGGCAGTGGAGCAAGGAGTGGGCATCTCAGCCCATGGGCTCTGGGTTCGAGACCATGTGGAGGAGGAGCGGGAGAGCAGAATCTCGGGTCCTCCGCCCCAGCCGTGTGGCGCCGGCAGGTCACCCCCAGAGCCTCAGCTTGGCAACTCTAAAGAGGAAACAGGCACAGACCCTCGGGGCCGGAGCTCACAGGACCCGGCCCACAGGCCAGACCCGCGCATGTCCCCATGGCTCCCAGGCCTCCCCGGGTCCCGGGCTCCCCCAGCAAGAGCTGGAGCGGCTCTCACTCTTCAGGACCTGAGCCATCATGCACTTATCCAGGACACCCCAGACTCGGTGTCAGACCCACTGGGCCCGGCCCCAGCTGGGAACGACGCACAACTGCCAGCCTCGCAGACCACAAACCCAGCTCTCGGCTTCCCAAACAGGCGTCACAGAAGCTGACGGTTACAGACACACCCTCCGCACAGGAGCCACACGAAGCTCTCACTGTTTTACGGATCCCCCACGCCACCCCTGTGAGAACAGGCTCCAGAATTAGTCCTATTTTACAGTTTGGGAAACTGAGGTTCCAAGATATCCAGTACTTTCTCAAGGCCATCCATTCCGGCATCCACCCCCTTGGCCAATGTGCTCAGTCCCCCGCCTTGGGCTCCACCCGCCACAGGCCCACAGCCCCAGAGACCACACGCCCCCTCTCAGCCGCCACAGTGCCCGGCGAGGATACAGCAGGAGCTGACAAAGCCTGTGAGCTCACTGATGACAAGAACGGAAAGGCTCAGAGGATGGCGCCATGTGGTGGCAGGCACACCAGCTCAGTCACACGCAGGAGATGGATCCCAGCTCGGCCACTGACCTTGGATGGGTCACTAAATTCTCTGACTTCGTTCTCTTCTTTGTTTAAAGAAAAAAGCTGCATCACAGTAGCCAAAAGCTGTAAACAGCCCAAATGCCACCAGTGGATGAGTGGACAAGCAGCATGTGGCACATCCACATGATGGAATATTACTCAGCCTTAAAAAGGAATGGAGTCCTGACACACAGCAACAAGGTGGGGGAACCGTGAGGACGTGATGTCCAGGGAAAGCAGCCGGTCACAAAAGGCCACACACTGTATCGCTCCACGTACACGGAATGTCCAGGGGGAGCGTCTCTTCCTCTTCTTATGAGGACCTAATCCCATACTGGGGGCCGCACCCTCACGACCTCGTCTGAACTAATTCTCTCTCAAAGGCCCCACCTCCAAACCCCATCCCCTGTGAGTTAGGGCTTCAGCAGATGAACTGGGGGGACGCAATTCAGTCCACAGCAAAGGAGACAGGGGAAGTGACTGCTGGATGCACATGGGGTCTCCTTTTGGGGAGATGAGAACCTTCTGGAACTAGATAGAGGTGGTGATTGCACAACATTGTGAATGCACTTAATGCACTGAATTATTCACTTCATAACAAGCCAAGGGTGTTGCGGGCGTCACTGGCAGGCCGCCCTGCAGAAAGCCTGCTGAGGCCGTGCTGGGTTTCCGCGTGTTTCTCATGGAGACAAACGGCTGCTGGTGAGTGACGGCTTCGCGGCCCCAGCGCCAGCCACGCACCTTCGGAGGTGCTGTGGACCACGGCTGCCGGTTTTGCTCATGGAGCCTTCCACACCCGGGAACGGTGGCTTCCACACCCAGGAATGGTGGCTTCGAAGCAGGCGGTGCGGGCGGGAGGAATCGTGAGCAATTACGGCAGCTGTCTGCTGTCCTGCCACTTGGGATTAATTAAGTGGTTTCCAACTGTGATTGAGGCGGCGCATAAAATATTTTTAAATTAATTTTTAAAGAATAAATGAGCACATTAACATTTTATGTGCTATCTGAGGGATGGAGACGGCAGCAGGGGGAGGGGGAACAGGAGAGCGCTACGGAAGGAGCACTGGACCTGGAGTCCCAGAGCCTCTCATCTGGCCCCACCTCAGCCCTGCTGGATGACTCTGGGCCTCAGTTTCCCCACCAGTACAGAGGGACTTGAAACAGACGACCTCTTAGTCCATAAGCTTTGTTCTGGATGGGTCAGACAGCCCAGGATGATGTTCATTCATTCATTCATTCATTCATTCCATCAGCCATCATGCATGGTGCACCTGCTAGGTGCCAGGCTCTGTGCTATAGCTCGTGAGCTCAAAACCCAGCAAGGATCTGATTACAAGGTGATGGGGGTGCAAAGGCAGCTGCAGAACATCTGCAAGGACCCTCAAACCTGACCCCACCGAGGGGCAGAGGGGTCAGGAGGTGAGCGCTGAGCTCACAGGTCAGGGAAGGGTGTTCCCAGCCGGGGAACAGCATATGCAAATGCAGACACGGGAGAGACTATGCTTGCTCTGGAAACTCAAAGGAGCCCAGAGCCACTGGAGGGGAGGGTGGGAGAGATAGCTGCGGGGCCAGCTGACGGGCGGCCACGCAAACCCTGCTAAGGAGGGTGGACTTTGCCGCCCATGCCGGCGGAGGGCGCCAGGCCCCTGAGCTTCTACCGGGTTTTAGACTCCGGCAATGAGTCCCCACGTTGCAGCAGGGTGCCAAGCCAGCCCTGCCCCTACAGCCCTTCAGGGCTCCCCACTGCCTTCAAAGTCCAAGCCCCTGCCTGTGGCCGGAAGGCGCGTGGGCTGCCCACCACCCCTCACAGCCCCTGGCCTCCTGCCGGTTCCTCCAAGGAGCCAGGCTTCACGCTGGCCTGCAGGGTCTCCGCACCTGAGGTCCCGCTGCCCCAAATGCCCCTCCCAGCTCTGCCCAACGTAGGTCAGGGTCAGGGCGAAGGTCACCTTCCCAGGCAAGCTTGCCGGTCCAGCCCCAGCCCCTTCCCCCCCCATAGCACTACCCACCATCGTCTCCAGTTACCTGTGCAATTATTTGCTTAGTGTCTCTCTGCCACCAGACTGCACATTCCAGACCCGCCGGGACACGTCCCTCCCCGTCAGCACCTGCAAGGCCCTGCAAGCCCCGCCCCTGCTGATGGAGGACTACCAGAGGTCAGGGCCTCCCCGGGGAGCACAGCCGTCAGAGGGAGGCAGGCTTGCACCTCCCCCGGGGGAGCCCCCCACCCAGTCGATGCCAATGAGTGTCCCTAAACCACCCGTGGGATACACTGTCCCCTCCCTTCCATCAACAGAGCAAGGGAATTCACAAAAAGAGGCCCCCTCGAGCTCTTCCAGTCTCTCCCCTGCAGAGGTGGGTGAGTCTGTCCCTCCCGGACGGGGGCGCCTTCAGCTTCAGAGACCGGCTGTGTGCACCCTCAGAGGACAGCACAAACTGGGACACGGAACAGGCAACTGTCACCCGTCTGAGACTCTGGGTTACAAAGTGGACCCCCCTGCACAGCCCAGGGGAGAAGTCGCTGATATCAGTTATCTCCGCCCCAGGTCACAAGCGAGAAAGCCAGGCGCAGTCGCCAACCCCAGCCAGGAGGGGGCAGAGCTGAGACAGGAGACAGGCCGGCCCCTAGACCCCAGTAGCCCAGGTCCCCAGCGCAGGCCCCTCCACCACAGCAGGCATCTGGACTTGCTGCAGAAGAGCCGCCCGGCTGGGCCCTCCCAGCTGGGAACCCTAGCGAGGCTCCCCTCTCTGAGCCTCAGCCTCCTGGTATGTGAAATGGGCTCACGCCAGGCCCGAGAGCCGGGTGGGCTCGGAAAGCAGGAGGGGTCGCTGCCTGTGTTTAAGGACGATGGCCGGTGACAAACAGTCCTAGAAAGTCTGCCTTGGGCGCCTCCGGCACGACACTGTCGCCGTCCTGAAACAGCCAGCCTCCTGCATGCAGGAGGACAGGGAGGAGGTGCCAACAGGAGGAAGGCAGAGAGGGGGCCGACACGGGGGAGAAAGCGCATCCCCGGGGAACGCGGCTCTCGGCAGGTTTGGGGTGTGTGGAGCCCGGAGGAGGAATTCCTCTCCCATGTTTCGGCTCTCTGCGGAATGTTTGGGTTATCAAAGCAGGCTCGCCCCTCCCAGATTCCCTCGCTCCCAAGGGAGCATGCAGAACAAAAACACGTCTTTTTTTTCTTTCCCAGACTAAGCGGAGACCTGCACAAAGACCACTGAAAACAAGACATCTCTTGCCTGTTGTTGGAACTTCCAGGGGCTAAAACTCAAAGAGGATAGAAATGAGAACTGCTGGGGGAGGGGGGTGGTCTTAGAAAAGAATTTCCAGGAATTTTGGAATTTCAAGCATGAACTTGGATCTGACCTTGCCACTATTTACCAGCTCTGGGCTGGGTGCTGCAGAATCAGAGCTGAAGGGATGAAGGTGCTGTCTGTGTAAAACCCTCCATGGCTCCCCACTGCCACCAAGATCAAGTTCAAAGTCTCTGGCCTAGCGGATTGCATCTCAGTGCAACTCCTGAGCTTTATTCCCTCCTGTGCCACCCCCATGCTCCTAACCTCCAGCCACAGAGCACTTCCCTCTGTTCCCAGAAAATGCTCCAACCCATGCTGCTCCCTCTGTCAAGAATTCCCACCCCTGCCAGCTCCACTGGCCAAGACCTACTCATCCTACAGGGCCTGCTCAAATGTCACCTCTTCCAGAAGAATGGGTCCCTCCTTCTCTGTGTCCCAGGGAGCTTCATCCATGCCACCATCACTACCTGATCACAGTGGGTCTGTTTCTGTCCCACCTCCCACAGTGGACAGTGAGCTCCAAGAGGGAAGGCACCCCATCCAACTCTGCTCTGTGTCCCAGTGCCTTGACCACATCTCCTCAGTTTTGAATCCCTTGGTTGTGGCCCTGGGTCACGTGGCCTCCTGCAACAAGGTCCAGGTCACCCTACCCGGCTGAGCCCAGGACTCATGTGCATCTGCAAAAGGCTTCCAATTACCCACAAATAAATGCTTAGCCATGAGGCTGTCACTCATTCACCCATCCACCCCCTCCATCCATCTACCCACCCACCCATCCTTCCATCCTCTCATCCATCCGTCCACCTACCCCTCCAACCATCCACCCACCCCTCCATCCATCCACCCATCCATCCATTCACCCACCCACCATACATCCACTCATTCCGCCCATCCATCCACTCATTCCGCCCACCCATCCATCCATCTACCCACCCATCCATCCATCCACCCACCCACCCACCCAACCTTCCAACCACTCATCCATCCACCCATCCATCCATCCACTGATCCATCCATCCACCTACCCCTCCATCCATCCACCCATCCATCCACCCACCCGTCCATCCATCCATCCATCCACCCACCCACCATACCTCCATTTATTCTGCCCACCCATCCATCCATTCACCCACCCACCCACCATACATCCACCCATCTGCCCACCCATCCATCCACCCACCCACCCAACCTTCCAACCACTCATCCATCCATCCATCCATCCACTGATCCATCCATCCAACTATGCCTCCATCCATCCACCCAACCATCCATCTACCCACCCGTCCATCCATCTACCCACCCATCTACCCACCCATCCTTTCATCCACCCACTCATCCATCCAACACATATTTCTTGACCACCTACTAGATGCCAGGCTCTGGGCTAGGCCTGGGACACAGCAATAAACACAACAGCTGAGGCCTGGCCTTCACAAAGCTCACAGTCTCAAGGGTTTGACCGACACTGAACAAGGAATTCGAGGGTGAGATGAGGGGCTGACAGGGGCACCTGAGGGCTGTGGGAGGCCGGTGGTGCCCGGGGAATCAGCAGCAGGGGTCGTGATTGGCTAAGGGAAAGGGGAGGAGGGCGTTCCAGGTGAAGGAGCCAGCACAGAGGAAGGCTGGGCGTGCAAGGAACCCCAGGGCAGCTGTGGAGGGGGTAGGGGAAGGAGCAGGGCCAGGACTGGGGTGGGGAAAGTGAGGCAGCTAGGGCACCAGGTTTAAGGAAAGCCTCCCCCAGGCACCATCCCTGCGCCCGCAGAAACCTGAGTGAGGACGTCCCCAGACCCTGTGCCCCAGATGCCTCACCCAGGTCAGCCCTGGGTGGGGGGCTGGCAGGAATAGAATGATGGGGGACTTAGATGTCAGTCCAAAGACAAGGGGGAGCCACAGAAGGTGTTGGAGCTGGGCTATGTCATCAGCTCTGGTTTTAGGAAGCTCCGTTGGCTGTGAACCAAAGGGGCAGAGACAGGGGACAGGAGACCAAAGACCAATCCCACCATTTCTGCCCCATGAGGTGGGGAGCTGGCTCCTCTGTCAGTTTCAGGCTGGAGAGCAGTTTCCTCAGCCCCCTCCCCCAGCCCAGCTCAGCAAGGAGACGCTTTAACAGAAAGAAGCACTGACTACAGGGTACAACTTCATGCCAAAGGTACTTCATCCACAAGCTGCATCCTCGTCACGTTCCGATGGTCTGAAATAGCCAGCTTGGAGCCCCTGGTGGGGAAACCTGGGCCGCAGGGGAGGGCTGAGAGGTGGGGCTGGACCCGGGTCTCAGGGAAGTGTGGGCACAGTCAGGGGCCCTGGTCCATCCCAGGGGAGGGGGGCATGTGGGGCCCTGCACATTGCAGCCCTTCTCTGGGCCTCAGTGTCCCTGTCTTGAACTCAGAGGCTGCACCAGGAGGTCCTCAAGGTGCCCTGGAAGGTCCCCTATGATGCACCAGGCCCTGCGCAGTCCGGGGAGTGCCTCCCATGCAGACACTGGGCCAGGGGTGCCAGCAGCCCCACAACAGAGCAGAGGAGGACTTCCCACCCAGGGCTGGAGCACCAGCGTGTGGAGGCCCCAGCAACTCAGGAAAGCTGGCATCGCACAGAGGAACTCACGTAACACCTGTAGCAAATGAGCTGGTAACTGGAGCAGGGCCCCGCAGGCCTGGCTGAGAGCCGGTATCAGATCAAAGAAGAGGCAGAGGGTGGGGACCCAGATAGTAAATTAACTCCACCCCTGGGGCAGAGGGAGCTGACACCTGATCCAGAGGCAGGTGTGGGCCCCAGGTCCTGGCCTGGCTGCACCTTCTAAACCCAAGGCAAGTCGGGAACAGGAGCCCCTGGCAGGGTCCCAGGCTGGGGGAGGCCGTGGGACAGGCTCATGCCCTCTGCTTCCCATCCTGGCATGACGACCACCGTGTGAGTAACGCCCACTGCCCAGCTCCCCACGTGGGTCACGTCATTTCACCACTGGTGCCACGCTGCCGCCTGCATCTGGCTCTCTCCCTTTCCTGATGCGGATGCCAAGTCTGGTCCACGGGCACGGACAGTAAAAGGCACAGCTGGGCTTGAACGTAGTGCCTCAGAACCGAAGCCCCTTCTCTCTGAGCCTGGCCCCCAGCTCCCCACTCTCCCAGGGCCAGCCGGTGCTCCAGCAAAGGCAGGGCCACGATCCACAGACAGCAGGGGAGCGGAGGGCGGGCTGACTAGGTGTGGTGTTTCCAACTCCACGTTCTGATGGGGCTTCTATTCTGGGACCACCCATGAGTGACTTCTCCACTGCCTCCATCCTTCTAGACCCTTTGTGGGCTCCAATCCGCCTCTGGTGCCCGCCTGGAGAGCCATGGCACATCGCAGACGTGTTTTCCAGCATCCGGGCCTGGGCTGGAGGGGAAGCCGATTGCTTGAGGCTCCTACGCTGTCACCGTGAGCCCAAATGGAGGCAGGTTTCGCATGGCACTGGCCGCCTCGCCCCACCAGGGGCACCAGCATCTCCCTGGGAAGACCGCCCATCTGCAGCAGGCTGCGGGCACCCACGTGGCACTGCCTCACGGGGAGCTGATCACCTCGGAGAAGCCAAGCGGCGAGGGAGGCATCTGGACAGGGTTGCCAGCTCCCACCATGTCCAGCAGGCGCTCCTGGCCATCTGGGGCCTGGTGGGGAGACACCCACGTCAGCGAGACAGGCCTGTCCTGAGCTCTGACTGTGCGCTGGGTGCTGAAGGAGCTGAGAGCAAGATGCTGTCCCTGTAACGAGGACCATGGCGGGAACGCATGCAGCGCTGCACATAGTGGGTGCTCATCAGATGCAGGTCCTCCTCCCTCTTCTCCTGCGCATGCTAAGCCTGCGGATGCTCGTTCACCAAGAGGCTGCACCCCTGCCAGGGAGGAGCCTTTGCTGGGCTTCCCACCTGGCCCTGGGACACTTGGTCACCCTGGGCGACTTGGGCAGGCACCCACCCTCAGGACGGCCTGGTGGAGGGTGGACATGGGCGATGGGCCACTCGTTGAAGCCCCTGCCTCCCCGTTCCTGTGAGTCCCAGGCAACTCACTTCCCCTCTGGGAGCCTCAGTGTCCTCCTCTGTCACATGGGGCTCCCAACGTCCACCCAGCAGGGGTCTGGAGGTTTACACCAGGTGAAGGATTTAAGCCATTTGACCCTCTGCCTCTCACACCGCTCCACAGGCCAGCTTCACCATCAGCAGGGAGCTCGTTAGAAACAGTCTCTGGCTCCACCAGACCCACTGAATCAGAACCTGCATTTTAACAAGATCCCAGGGGACTGTGGGCGGATGAAAATCTGAGAAGTGCTGCTTTAGAGGATCTGAAAGGGCGGGCCCTCCCTCCCCTATGCCGCTCGGTTTCTAAATCCATCCCTGACTTGCTCTGGCTCCAAAGGCCCCTCCTCCCACCTGTGCTTGGACTGACCCTCTCCCAGAGTCCCCTGGTCCCCACCTCCCTCACCTGTCGGTTCTGCCACTCCCCAGCTTCACAAAGACCCACACTGCGGTTTATACAAGCAGCCTGGCCCCCACTGGGCACCCCTGGCCCCAGCTCCCAGCATCACCCGACCAGCCCCCGGCCCTGGGCAGCTAGGGCTTCAAGAGCAAGACCCTGGCCCACTCCTGTTCTGCCTGAAGAACATTCTCAAGCCCAAGGCCTGGGGAGGGTAATAAGGCTCATGTCACATGACTTTTATGCTGACCCTCCCCACCCCCTGCGGTTTCCAGACCAAGCAGAATGAAATCCAGAAGCCTCCGTGTGGGTGAATCCCCACCGTGTGATCTGGCCCCTCTTCACCCCTCCTCCACCCTGTCCCCCACCATCCAGCCCCTGGCCTCTCCTGTCCCTGGAACACGCCCGGCACGGACTCCCCTGCACGGGGTCTGCGCATCCATCATGCCCTCTGAGTCCACACTTGCAGAATAAACACGGTAAGGGAGCCCTGGTGAGGGCGTGTGCGAGCACCCTGGCTGGTGTGGGCTTACCAGGAGGTCTCCAGAACATTCCTTCCCTCTGACTCTCTTTCCTCAATAACACGGGACAAAGGGAATTGCTTCTCGGGGCAGGAGCAGGGCTCCAACATAGGCAGGGCGTGACTGCAGCGCAGGGCGCAGATGGCTAACAGGGCAGCTTTATTTTCACATCCAAATTCTACATTGTATTTCTAAATTCTCATTTCGTTTCCAAATTCGTGGGCACTAGGCCAAGTAGAGGGAGCCAGGAGACCCGGGTACAAGGCCTGGCTGGGACACTACCTGCTATCTCCCCCTCGGCAAGATGGCGTAGGACCAGACATTCCAACACGGACGCCCCACAGGCCGGGGGTGCGAGTGGTGGCGGACACGTGGAATGGCAGCTCGACGGGAGTCCCGTCCTCCAGGGAGAACGTCCACGCCTCTGGCAGAGCTTCCCTGACCTGGAACTGGCCAGGAGGCTCTCTGTGGTCAGCTGACAAATGGCCCCCCAAAGCTGTCCACGTCCCAATCCCCTAGACCTGTGAATATCTCACCCTACGTGGCAAAAAGGATTTTGCAGATAAGTCAAGGACCTTGAGAAGGGGGACGCTGCTGGATTGACCAGGTGGGCCCTGTGCAATCACAAGGGCCCTTACGAGAGCCAGGCGGAGGCAGACCTGACCACCAAGGAGGAAACCGGCCGTGTGGCGGGGAGGCAGGGGGCTGGAGTGCTGTGAGGAAGGGGTCAAGAACGTGTGTGGCCTCTAGAAGCTGGAAAAGGAAGAGAATGGATCCTCCCTGAGCCTCCAGGAGGAAGCGGCCCTGCCACACCTTTATCGGAGCCCATAGCACTCATCTCATACCTCCGGCCTCTAGAACCAGAAGAGAATAGATCTGTGTTGTTCATAGCCACTACGTTTGTGGTCATTTGTTACCGCAGCCACAAGAAACTCACACGCTCTTTTTCGGGCTGCTCGCCTGAAATGAGTTGGACACAAGAATCTGGGTGGAAAGTTTTCACTAAAGAAAACCCAGTGTGAATTGGGCCCCTCCCGCAGGCTGAACTCCCAGACGCTGCTGCGTGTTCGGGGGGCCTCGTGTCCAGGGGTGCAGAAGACCCTCTGCTGCACACACATCCAGCCCCGCAGACGCTGGCCGGTCCTCCCGGGGCTCGGCGTGCCTGGCGTGGGCCGCCCTCAGTGGGGGAGGAGTGGTCTTTCCGGCCTGCGGCCCTGCCTGAAGCCCTCCTGGCTCCCTCAGCTCCAGCCCTGGTGGGTCTCCCCAGGTAGCCAAGCGCTGACCCTGCTTTCCCTGTGTGGGCGGCCGGAGGACTGGCCCCTCCACGCCCGGCCGCCACAGGCCAGCTCTGCCAGCCTCTCAAAGCCCCTATTGAGTGGCGGAGCTCGACCCGGTGCCCCTGCGCGGGACCTCTGAGTCACAGGACCTGGAAAGAGCCTCCCCATTCTTCCCCGGCGGCACACAGGCCAGGAGGGCGCCCAGAGCCGCTCCACTCCAACAGGGCCTTTGTGCCCGAGGCTGCCTGGGACTCAGGGAGAACGCACCCCACCTGACCAGCTGTGGTTGGCCAAGGGTGGTCCGTCCAGGCCTCTCAGGACTCGGGACTCAGGACCTCCCACCCCACGCTCACTGAGGGTATGCTGAGCAAGCCAGGCTGCCGGACACTGAAGGCTCCTTCTCAGGCTGGGAGGGCCTGTAGAGATCGGCTAGCTATATGTGGGGAAATTGAGGCCTGAGAGGGCTGCCCTTGGCCAAGGCCACAGAAGAAGTCAGTGGCAAAACCAGTGCCCTTCACAGTGTGGATAACCATAAGGAGTCTG
Source organism: Equus quagga (assembly GCF_021613505.1). Classification (NCBI taxonomy): domain Eukaryota; kingdom Metazoa; phylum Chordata; class Mammalia; order Perissodactyla; family Equidae; genus Equus; species Equus quagga. Next base: position 151,167,477 of record NC_060269.1, on the reverse strand, counting down.
TCACCCTGTCTTCACGACGGGAAGTCCTCGAGGGCAGGGGCGCCTGCTGCCTGCTGGGTCCCTGATGCAGAGCACACAGGAGGGGCTCAAGAAGCGATTTCTGAATGAATGAACCAACCCTGGACACTCTGCCGAGGGCCGGCCCTGGGACAGCTCGCAGGGATCACCACTGAACAAGCCTGTACAGGAGGAGATCTGAGCCTCCATGCCAGACTTGGAAGCTGGGAAGTCTTCCCATGCATGGGGGAAGCATGGGGAAGCCACTTGCCCACGAAGCCTTGGGCAAGTGCCTTAACCTCTCAGAGCCTCAGTCTCTTCACCTGTGAAGTGGGACTGCTAGTGCACCTGCCTCCTAGGGTGGCCATGGGACTCAACGATGACCATACGTCAAAGCCTCGTATCGGAGAAGGAAGTCACTGAGGACACCGTGGCGGAGCCCCTGCCTCAGGCGCCTGTGGTCCAGGGGAGACGACCCCACACAAGGTGGAGCTCACGTGCCTGGGAAAGAAGGAGACTTCGAGGAGGAAGCTACATGGAGCCTGAGCCTCAAAGAGCGGGAGAGGTTGCAACAGGCCGACACGAGAGAGAGACGATGTCGGGGAGGCGCGCACGGGCGAAGGCGGGAGGAGGCAGAGAACTCAAGTGGTTCAGAGCAGGAAGGGTTCTGGGGCAGCAGGAAGAGCGATGAAGCTGGGCCTGGGCCAGGATGCCGAGGGAGGGGTGGGACCTGCACCACCACTCATGTCCACCTGGCACCCCAGAGCGTGACCTTGTTTGGAAATAGGGTCTTTGCAGATGTGATCAAGGGAAGAGGAGGCCACACTGGATTAGGGTGGGCCCTAAAGCCAATGACTGGTGTCTCACAGGAGAAAGGAGAGGGGATCTCGACACAGCCACAGGGAGGAGGCCACGACGCAGCTACAAGACAAGGCATGCCACGGACCGCCAGGACCGCCAGAGCTGGAAGAGGCAGAAGGATGCTCTCCCGGAGCCTCAGAGGGAGGGCCAGCCTCTGGCACCTGGGTCTCAGACTTGCGGCCTCTGGAACCGTGAGAGCATGGACTTCTGTTGTCTTAAGACCCCAGTTGTGGCACTTGGTGGCGCAGCCCTAGGAAACTCGCGCTCGGTGCAGCACCAGCTCCGCGGGCCCCAGCTCTCAAGCAACGCCGATCATAACGGGACAGGGAATTGCTGGCTGCGTGTCGAGATGACGCAGCCCGGGAACACTTGCCAAGCAGCTGTGAGCAGGGAGGAGGCCCGGAGGCCCCTCGACAGCGGGGGACCAGGGGACAGCAGGAAGGCCGCTGCATCCTGACTGCCGGCCGGCTGCCCATCAATGGGGCCCTTCACAGCGAAGGCGTGCTGGCCCCACGCCAGCCCCTCCCTGCCCCCCAGCCACCCTGCCCTTCCGCAAGCTGGCCTTCCTGTCCCCTGACACTGGGCCCACGGAAGGTCAGCTGGCCTCTGGCCAGGCCCAGTGGGACGGCACCTCAGCCTCCCACTGTCCCAGGCTGGGAGGGTGACAAGAGTGACAAGGACATCAGTCTCATCACTGTGGGCTCCTGGCCCCATGTGGCCCCTGATCTGCCAGGGTACCACAGTGTGAGGGTCTAGAAGCGGCTGGTGGGAAAAATGAATAAAGCTGGGGTCAGGCCTCAGGGCGGTGGAGAGTGGAGGGCAGGGGTCCCCCAGCTGAGGGGCCTGCACTCAGCTTCCTCCCTGGGGTAGTGGAGAGAATAATTCCTCCCTGCAGGGTTTCCTAGGACTAGACAAGGCAGCATAAGTGCAGGGCATCTGGAGTCCCGCATGCAGGAGGCCTCACTCTCGCCCCCTTGTGCCTCAGTTTCTTTATTTGTAAAACTCAAGTGGAGGGGGCTGCATGATGGCCCGTGGTCGCTGTCCGGCTCTCAGTTCCAGAAGGCACAGGCTCACGTGCTCTGTGTCGCCGACCTTCACTGTCTGGAAAGCAGCTGCCGGATGCTGAGAACCGTGATTTCTGTGTTTCAGGCAGAAACGACCACCACAAGAGCCCCAATCCCAGCCCCCCATGGCAGAGGGGCTCGCCACCAGGGGTCAGTCCTTGTGTCCGGTGAAGGTTTGATGCTTCAGCCCCTGAGGAGGAGGCCGTGGTGACAAGAGTAACGGGGCACAGCAGTGACTGTGGGCGCCCAGCTCTGAAGCCTCGAGTGCTGAGGGGAGCAGGCCCAGGGGCCCAATGGCCCAGCCTGGCGTCTGCACCCCCTTACTCAGCCCCTCCACTCCCACCAGAGGCAAAGCAGGCCCCATTCAGCCACCCACATGGCGTCTCAGAGCTGCGGGAGCCAGGGCTGGGCGGGGAGGCCACATCTGCACCCAGCTCAGGGCGGCGGGCCCTCCGAGCCTCAATGCCACTCAGGTGATTGACAGCAGATCCAAAGGGACCTCGACAAAGAGACTCTGACGCTCCTGCAGGTGACAGGTTTGCTGAAGAAAACAGACCCGCACATGGTCAGCCCACGCAGCCGGGTCGGCGGCCATGATGTTTCGAGCTCAGGCATGCGGAAGGGAGGGAAATCGATAGCCACCGGCTCTGGGCTCCCTGAGTCTCACATCAATGGGATCCTGCTGTCCCCATTGTGCAGGTGAGGAAACTGAGACAAGGAGGTCTTTGCCGGGCTCTGCTCAGGAAGCGCTCTGAAGCAGACTTGACACCCCTGCTCCGGACCCCCGTGACACACTCCTGCCTTCGGGACAAGACCCCCTTGTCTGAGGCCCCCAGTCGTGTGGCCCTAAGCTTCCTGAAGCCTCCAGCTCCTACTGTTTATCTCGTGACTCAGCCCAGGCCCGCACCAGGAGCTCCAGAACACAGATACTCAGCACCTGCCTCTGAGCCTCAGCAGGTGCTGATCCCTCTATGCACAACACCCTTCCCTGCTTCCCCAGCCTATGAAGTCTATTTGGTTATCAAAGCTGCCTCCTCTGAGAAGCACTCCCTGCTCACTCTCACGCCCTCTACTCCGGGGCGGTGGGGCTCCCACTCTTATCTGCCACCCGCAGGGTGAGCCCCCTGAGGGCAGCCTGGCACCCAGCAGGCAATCAGTGGATGCCTGCAGAATGTGACGGTGGCACGGCAGCACATCCACATCTCTGTGCCTGGGAAGCAGGGAAGCGCCGGGAGAAGCCCCAGAGCTCAGGCTGGGAGGAAACCGAGCTCACTCGATCCCCTGATCCGAGAAGGAATGTACCTGGAAAAGCCCTGCCCAGCCACCTTCCAGAACCGTTTGCATGCCCCCAGGAACAGGGACCTCACACTCTCCCTGGGAAAGCCCGGGCCACATCCATACAGTTAAAACCTGAAATCTTGTTCACAGGAGCTGTCCCCGTCAGCCTCACTTCGGTCCTCGGGGCGCCCAGCAGAGGCCCCTCGAGAGCCCTGCAGATACGTGAGGCCAACAGGACTCCCAGGATTTCCCGTCCCGAGAAATGGAGGACACATGACTTTCTTCAGCTCTTCCTTCCTGCCTGCTTTCACTCATTCGTTCATTCATTCATTCATTCATTTCCTGGGGGCTAGGTACCATGAGAGGTGTTTTCGCCACATCATCTAATCTTAAACCTCACAACAGTGACAAGTCCTGTTTTACGGATGGGGACACTGGAGCTCACGGAGGTGAAGCAGGCCACCTGACTGGTAGGTGTCACACCTGAATCCCCTGCTACTCCCCGTGCCCCCATCCTCCACCCATCGACGGCCTTCGTCCCATGGACCTCCTGTGCCAGCTCCTCTGTAAGTGGAGCTAACGCCCGCCCGCCCCCCAGATGGGTGAGAGGGTCCCAGGAGCCACACCTGCGCAGCCACCCCACGCTCTGCCAGAGCCCACCCGCTTCCTCTGATGCGGCCAGAGCGCATCCTGTCCCTCTCCCACCTTCCGAGAGATTGAACCCCCGCCCCCGGGCCAGGAAGCTCAGCAGAGCCACATTCAGACCCCGGAGAGGGACCCCAGCGCCTGGCGCTCAGCCACTGTGCCGCACTGCCACTGAAGAACAGGGACAAAGGCCTGGGCCTAGGAAAGTGACAAAACCACCCTTCTGTTTAAGAGGAAAGTGACAGCTCTTGCACTTGTCATTCACACATGACAAGTTTTGTGCCTTTTTAACCCCCAATGTCCCCACCCTACGCCCTCGCTTTCAGGCTGCCTTTAAAAGCAAATGAAACTCAATTGGGCTTGTTTTTTAGGGGAGAAGGGAGACCCCAGAAGTGAACCAGCCACCCGCCCGGTGTCCTGGGCACCCAGGCTGGAGGGCCCAGAGGACGGGCCCAGGGCCAGCCTGTCACTCTCCTCTCCTTGTTCACTGTAATTATGATTTGTCAAGAGAGCGAGAAAGAGGGAGAGAGAGAGAGAGAGAGGGAGGGAAGAAGAGGAAGAGAGAGAGGGACAGAACGGAGGGGAGAGGGAGGGACGGAGAGAAGGAGGGGGAGAGGTGAATCAAGATCCACTTGTCAAGGGCTCCCCTGAGGCTCCAAGCTGACAGCCTCTCATGACAGCTGAGCGGGGGTGGTGACACTGGCACACAGCCCTCCCTCCCCCACCCACCAGGGCCCTGCTAGATGTGTTTATGAGTCCTGCCCACCCACCCCAGGAGGCTGCCGTACTTCCGAATCCCTGGGCCCTGCAGCCTCCTGCCTCACCCCTATAGGCCTTGTGACAGGCCGTCATTGCAGTGACACCGGGTGGGAGAAGGAGCAGAGCAAACCCAAAGCCATCTCACAGGGACCCTGTCGGGGAAGCCTGGCTTTGTGGAGAGAAGGTGGGCTTCGGAGACAGACTGCCTGGGTTTGAATCCCCACCCCACCAGCTGCTGGCTGTGGGGTCCGAGCACCCACCTCTCTGAGACTGGAGCACCCCATCTGCAAAACAGGAGACTGCCATAGGAGATACCTCACACAAGGAGGTATGAGCCTCAGATGACAGGACATAGGGAATGCACGTGGTACACAGTGGGTCCCTGGTAAACCTCAGTCCCACAGGATGTGTGGTGCATATCTAGATCAAGAGTACAGTCCTTCAAACAACAACAGCTTTATCTATGGGTCCCAGGACTATTATAACCAATCCAGTTTCCCTTTCTGCTTTGGCTGCTAGGAAGCTCATCTTACATTTAGTTTTATTCTTTTCTTACCATTATGTGCCCTTTATTCTGTTTCCCTCAACTATTTGTTATTTTAGTTAAATATAAATACATAAGTAAACTGCCTAAAGCTATTCTGGAAGGAGGCAGTTATGAATACACTATCAATATTCGACATGATGCTAAGTGACAATTGTGCAATAATGCAAAATCTATAAAGACTTTTCCTACATGTTACAACACTCAGCAAACACAGTTATGGGAACTAGAACCACCAGAACATTGTGAAAAAAAAGCAGAGGAGTCCTCAACGTCGTGGCAGATTTCCAGAGCAACTGTGCCCTCGGCCCCTAGGGTGGAGTGAGGGTGGGAGGCGGCCACAGGGTTGGGGGGGGGGTGACGGCCGCAGAGGGTCAGCGCCCTCGGAGCCCATGGTGCTCCCTGCAGAGGGCACTGGAGTCCCAGTTGCTCCTCTGAGCACCTTATCTGAAAGTCAGGCCAGGTCTGCCGCCATCTGGATCCAAAGCACGAGTTCTCCCGAGAAGGAAATCTCTGCCAAGAGGACGTGCAGACTGGGGCGGGGCCGAGGGGCTGCACAAGCCTCTCCCAGGGCATCCCGCCCCCTCCTCCTGCGTTTCTAACTTCCTCTCCGTGTTAGCCCTTCAATGACCCAGCGAGCCCTCACGGGCACAGAGCTGGATGAACCAGACACGGCCCACCCTGGCAGCCGGGCACATCACCGACTCCAACGCAGGGAGAGCAAGAAGGTGGCGGCGGGGCCTCAGCAGACAGGAACTGGGGCCTGCGGATCAGTGAGGCGGGGTGCAAAGAGGAAGGGAAGGGAACACGTCATCCAGAGGGAACAGCAGGTGCCAGGGCCACGGACAGAGGAGGGAGCGACGGGCTCAGGGACAGGGCAGCAGGGAGAGGGGCCGGGCCGGGCGGGCCATTCCAGGGGACGGGAGCTTTACTCTGTAGGTGACGGAAAGCCACAGCTTAAGCAGATAAGCGACATGGTCAGAATTACTCCCAGTCGAGGCCAGTTATGAGAAGGCCCGGCCCGTGGGCTCGCCTCGCAGGGCCGCCTCAGAGGGGCTCCCAGACCTCTGCACTGCCTAGCGCCTTCTCAGCTCCGTGCCTCCCCATCTCTCGGCTGCCCCTTGGCACACTGCCCTCTGGCGCGCCAGCCCCAAGTCCATCGTACCAGCTTCTTCGCCCTCATCCTCCTCTGCTCCCACTCCTGGCCTGTGCGCCCGCGTCCAGCCCTGCCGCTGAGGACCAGTGTCTGGTCTCTGTTGTGTTCGTGGCTATGAAGGAACAGCAAGGACCAGGCGCTTTCTCCAGGTGAAGCTGGAGTGACAGAACAGCACTCTATCCGTCCGACCTTTCCCAGCCCTCCATGGGTGAGTGGCAGTGACACGGGGGCCCCACCGCCGTGGTGCTCAGGGGGACTCTGGCCCACATCAGCAAAGCCGCCCGGAAACAGCAGCTCCTCCAAACGTGTGGACGTGTTTGTGTTTCCTAATCCCCCAGCGGCCGTCTGGCGGACGTCAGCTGGCACTCCAGCCATCTGGCAGCCGGCTCGGAAAGCCACGTCCTCTAAACAAACTGTCAGCTGCGGATTTCCCAGGAGGTGAGATCCCACACCTCGGGTGGAGGTGAAATGCCCAGCCGTCTCCATGTTCGCTGTTTCCAGACACGAGCAGAAGCCCCCTCCTCTGTGGGGATCCAGCGTTCACCCCGAAAACCACAGCTCTGGATGGCAGAGGTGCGCCATCACCTGTGCAGTGCGCCAAACGGGCGCAAAGGGAATCAGGAAAGGGGAGCCTCTCCTGGAGCCACCACGCGTACGGAAAGAGGGCTCCCTGCAGTTCGTTCTCTAACACCCCCGGCATAAAGCTTTGATCGACACTTTAATTCTAACCAGTGGGGTGGAAATCTATTTTCCAGTGATGCATATATTTCCCTACCTTTTTAAAAAGAGTGCACTGAAGACCATTCAGTATCTGACACCAAAAACTCAACCACCTGCGAGAACCAGAAAGACAACAGAAAGGAGAAGCAGGGTGGGGGGAGGCAGTAGGGAGTGGGGAGGCCTGCAGCAAAGCCGAGAGCACAGGCCCATCGTCAACATGTGGTAACGCAGGACCAGTGTTCTCAAAACTTTGATTTTTCAAGAGAAGCCAGACTTCTAGATTTTTATGTTAAATTTCGTGCTTTTTAAATGCTGGAAAATGCCGTGCGTGCCAAGTAAGACACGTCAAAGGGTCCAGTTTGGTCCTTAAGCCACAGTTTGGTCTGCCTGGGGGGCAGTGCCAGGTGGGGTGTTTGACCGGGGTGGTACACCTGTCCAATGGTCACACAGGTGTCTTAAGGCAAGCTCGGGGAGGACAGAAGCCTCCCGTGGAGCAGAAGGGCAGAAGCTCACTTGATTTGGAAACTCAGCTCAAAGGCAAACCCAAAACCCAAACCCAGCTCAATTCATAGCTCAGAGGACAGGTGCCTCCCCACCAGCGTCCTGATAAAAGAGGAGGCAGGCCCGTTTCCAGGCACAGTACCGCCTACCTCTAGGCTGTACACAATGTCTAGGAGTCAACCAAAAATCACAAGATACATAATAAAAAACTAAAAACAACCCAAATGGTGGAGAGAAAAGCACAAACTGGTCGGTCCATTCGATGGAATACCACTCAGCAATAAAAGGAAGAGACGACCGACAGGTGTCACAACCGGATGCATCGGAAATGCACGTGCTGGGGAAAGAAGCCAGACACAAAGGGCTACATACTATAATCATACACATAACCATGGCATCGCTTACACGGCATTCTGGAAAAGGCAAAACCATCAGGACAAAACCAAACCAGTGATTGCCAGGGGGTGGAGAGAGAAAGAGACTGACTACAAAGGGACACAGGAGATTGAGGGGGCGATAGAATCGTTCTCCATCTTGGCTGCGGTGGTGTTGACAGGACTATATACGTTTGTCCAGATCCATAGTATTGTGCACCTGAAGGGTCCATTTCACGGTATGCAAATTCTACCTCAATAAAAAAGAGTGGTCAGGCCATGGATGAGGGCTCTGCAGGAACAGCTTAATAATCGCAGCCACTGAGCAAGCACTAGTCACGCACCAGTTACTGAACAAATGGTTCATCTCATTTAACCCTTCTCAACCCAAATGGTAGATTCCACCTACATTTTAGACCAAACCGGGCACTAAAGAGCCGAGATGACTTGTGTGCCCTCACACAGCGGCAAGCAGCAGAGCTGGGGCTGTTCCACGCACGTCTGACTGCCCGGTGCATGCCCGTGGTGAGCGACACCAGGCCCTGGCGCTTGAATGAGAGGTCTGTGAGCCCGAGGGCAGGCCAGGGCTCCCCACCGAGTCTTGGGCACCAGCACTGCCCTGATCCTGTGAGGGGTCATACACCCAACAGCCCTTTGAGCACCAGCACCCAGGAACCAGGAGACCGCGGGGCAGAGCTTACTCACCTCCTAGCCGCACGGCCCTCAGTGACCTACCTCCCCAAGCCTCAGTTTCCCTGTCTATAAAACGCAGATGAAACTCCTGAGAGGATCACTTGAGGACCAAACAAAAACTATAATCTAAGTGACCGGCCACGTGTGGCACACAGTGGGCACGGAATAAATGGGTCTCGGTGCTGCTGCTGTTACGTCTGGCACAGCACCGGCCTCCTTGTCCTCCCAGCATTCTTCACACCCAACAGTCCGGACACTTCTCTGAACACATGTTCACTGCTCCTGCCTCAGGCCTGTGCTGGAAGCTTCTTGCCCTCACTGTGCTGTGCCATCACCTTCTCTAGTTCCGCTGCCAGCTTCAAGGCCAGCCCCAAAAAACCTTCTCCTGGCTGAAACTGACTCTACAGTAAGGCCAAGGAGGGGTGTGGGGGGCGAGGGGGCCTGTGCCGGGCAGATCTTGACCATCACACCCAGCGAGCCAACTAGGGGAGCAGGAAAGGAATCCTGGGCCCCAGAAATCTGACAGAGGCTCTGTGCTGTCTTCACGGGGACCACCAGGCCCCCGCACGCACTCTTGGACCCCCAGGAAATCCTAACCCCAAGCAACGACTACAGCACGAAAGCCTTCCCCAGCCCCGGGGCCAGCAGCCTTGGGAGGCAGGCCGCAGCGAAGAGTCGGCCACCAGTGAGAGACAGCTGGGTCTGTCCCCACCTGCCGTCTGCAGTTGCAAGACGTTAGGAGAAAGCACCCCACCCCTGCCCCTCCAGCTCTGGCCTGGGCCCCAGCAGATCTGGGTTCGAGTCCTGACTCTGCCACCCTCACAGGGGGCCCATGCAGCCTGTGGAGTCTTCTCAGGAGGCTCCTTCCCACGTGCAGTGTGAGCTGCATCCCAAATTAAGACCCTGGGTAGGAAAGCAGTATTCACAGCGCCACCTGAACGCCCTCCTGCCCTCCAGGCCCATGGCCGCCTGCTGGACCCCCACCTGCTGCCCTCTGCCTGTCCTCAGGATCCCCCCCCCCCGTCCCCACACCCCCCACCCCTGCGCTCATCCCCCCCCCGCCTGTGCTCACGCCCCCCCACCTGTCCTCACGCCCCCCCAACCTGTCCACCCCACTCCTTCCAGAATTCCCTTCAGGCACTCGCCATGTCACTAACTACATATTTGTTACGCTTGTCTGTTGACACCCTGCCTCCCCCCAAGAACACCGGCCCCGGCAGGGCAGGGGTTTCCGATTCATTCGTTGCTGGGCTCCCAGAGCCTAGCAGTGTCCGGCACACAGTAGGCACTCCACACATTCTTGCTGAATGAGTGGCTGGTTCCCCAACTTCTGCATTTGGATTCGCTGGGTGTCTATGCCAACCGAGGCTCCTGGACTTTCTACAGACACAAAAGTTCCAAACAACTGAAGCCCAAGGTCCCGAAACATCAACGACTCGGGTGGGGACAGAGGGTTAATTTCCTGTAAGGGCTGAGATGGGGAGAAGCTGAAAGACAGCAGAGTCATGCTGGACAGCCAGGACCTGCACCCTGAGCACCACCGCGGCCTCCATCACCCCAGACAGGTGACCGCGTGCAGCCCTGCATGTGTGCAGACAGCAGTAACGAGCACCGGGCTGTGGCCGGCAGCAAGATGGGTCGATCCGGGCCAGTGGGCGGATGCGGGACACACGCCACGTGTGCGGGGACCCCCTTCTCCACCAGGTACCTGCATCCTCCTCCGCCCAGAGCTTGTGTGGGACCAGATGTTGAGCTCCACCTGTGTCACTCACAGGTCGCAGAGCACCGTCCTGAAGGCGAGGGGGCTCTCGGGCACTCCCTGGAACACTTCACACCTCATCACAGCACAAAAGGAGGGGAGGGGAAGCCCCAGACCCACCCAAGAAGGGTCTCGTCCACCCATCCGTGTGAGGATATCAGACCAGGCCTGCTCTGAGGGCCAGGCCATCTTGGACTCAGCAGTGTGGGTGAGGTGGAGGGCGGCAGGGCAGAACCTGGGGCAGCGGGCTCTAATCCTAGCTCCCCTGTCTACCGGCTGGGTAGCCTTAGGCAAGTGACTCAACTTCTCTGTGCCTCAGTTTCTCCAATGGAAGATAGAGAGAATCATGGTAAGGCTCTTAGACGAGAGGCCGGCGCACAGTTACGCAGCATTAAAGTCAGCTGCTCCTGGCAGGTCCCACCTCAGTCCCAGGTAAACTGTGGCTCTGGCCCCACTGTCACCAGACAGCATGGCTGGGGGGCCTGGTGTATTAGTCTGCAGAACTGCTGAAACCAAGTCCAATAGACCAGGGGGCTTCAACGACAGAAACGCATTCTCTCAGAGTTCCGGAGGTTGGGAGTCCCAGGTCCAGGTATGGGTGGGCTGGTTCCTTCTGAGGCCCCTCCCCTTGGCGTGCAGACGACCCTCCTCTCCCTGGGTCCTCACATGGTCGTCCCTTTGTGCGTCGGTGTCCTAGTCCCCTCTTCTCGTAAGGACACCAGTCAGATTGGATGGGGCCCACCTAATGACCTCGTTTTGACTTGATTACCTCCACGAAGACCTGATCTTCAAATAAGGTCACATGCTGAGGTCCTGGCGTTAAGGCTTCGACATGTGGACTGGGGACCCAGTCCCCCCATACACCCAGGCACTCGCTCAGCACTTCCCCCAGGGCCCCACCGGGTTCTTGCATTTCTGTAGGTCAGTTTAAGCAGCTGAATGGCGGAGGGGTGGGCGGGTGATGGTCCCATGACTGTGAGAGCCCCTTCTCGCCTTCAGAAGGGTGCACCTGGCAGCCCAGAAAGGATACAGATAAAATGCACATTTCACTGCCTTCTAGCTGGTTTAAGACAAAGGGGAGACGGGCCTCCAAGTCCTAACCCTCATCCCTGGAAACAGGGATGAAGAAGCCACGGTCCCGCAGTGTGTCAGGGAGACAGGCAGACCCAGAGAGGCACCCCACACTCACCCACCAGGAGAGGAAGTGCTGATGCGGAGGGAGCCCAAAGCGGGGCTGCGGGGCAACCAGGCAGGGGCAAAAATGCTGGTCCACGTTCGGACCTGCACAGAGTAGGCCCGCCTGGACACATGGACACCACGCAGCACGCTGCCGCCCGCGTCCCCAATACCAGTCACCACCCAGGCTCGGAATAAGACACAGGTCCGTGTAGACACGCCCTGTGCAAGCTCACCCAGCCTTCCCTGCGTGCTGCTCCCCCACCCCCACCAGGGGGACCCTTTCCTGCTCCCACCTGCCCCTGCCAACTCCTATTCATCCATCAGATCTCAGATTGGAGGTCCTCCCTTGTCCACAGGCTGGACCCCTCTTCTGAGCTCCCCAGCCCCCATGCATCCAGTACTCCGTATGTTACTGCTGCCACAAGCAGCTTTGTCACTGCTGGATCCCCAGCCGCCAGCACTGCACCAGGCACATGGTAGGTGTGCTAACATTTGTTGAATGAGGCTGTTGATCTGATCTGTAAACACAGTTTCCCCAGGGCACTGAGGACCCTGAAGCTTTGCTCTGGTGCCCCTAAGGGCCTCTGACTCCGTGGCTGCTCGGGGAGAATGACAAGGGGTCTCCGTGCAACCTCCTGACCCCTGGGGCTCGCGCAAAAGGCTCGCAGAAGTCTGTGTGCCTCAGGGAGAGCTGGTTCTAGTGATGAAAATGGAAGCTGGAAGAGACCCAAATTCCCTCATTCAAAGGCTCAGGAGTCAGGGGTCACCAGCCCTGAGGTCTCGCCTCCTTCCACAGGAGGTGGGTGCCCTCTTACTCAGCTGGGATTCCTCTGCTGGGGGCTGGGGGCTGGGGCTTCCCGTAACACCTTCAGAATGGCCGGGAACTGCACAAGAAAGCTGCCTTTTGGTCCCCATTATTTCTTGTACGAACAGAATATTTCAGCGCTCTCCCATAATTCACCCTGTCATCTTTAATAGCTAATAATAAGAGTTAACATTGTCTAAGCTAAGCTCTTTATATTCGTTATCTCATTTCATCCATGTAAAGGCTCAGGAAGGTAGGGTAAGTTGTCCAGGGTCGTGTTGCAAGTACTAATGACGCCAACTCTTCCAGAGCAATTACTAGGTAGTGTCCTAAGCCTGTAGTTTACATTTCCATATTTATCCCAGACACTTTGTGTTTGGGGCTGGGGCTACACTGGCATATAGCAAGTGCTTGACAAAAGTTTACTGAATGTTGTTTTCTGTATCTTTTCTGTATCCAAGACACTTAGCAGTGGAGATGCTCAATAAATAGTTGCTGTTTGAGTGGATGGAGGAATGAAGGAATGAAGGAAAGAAGGAAGGGAGGAAAGATGAAAGGATGATGGACGGATGGATGGATGGAAGAATGGGTGGAAGAAGAGAAGGATGGATGGATGATGGATGGATGGATGAAGTGAAAGATGCATGGACAGGTGAATGGATGGATGGACAAGATGAGTGGATGGATGGATGGGTGGATGGTGGGATGGGTGGATGATGGAAGGATGGATGGACGGAAGGATAGATGGATGGATGGATGGATGGATGATGGATAGACGGAAGGATGGATGAAGTGACAGATGGATGGATGTATGGATGGGTGGATGGATTCCCAACCTAGTCCCCTTTGTGGAGACACAAAGCCTGCAGCAAGTTTTGGGGCAGAGAAACTATGGGCATGAATAACTGGAGCAGAGGACAGAAGCAGCTGCGGGGCCTAAGGGACATGAAGAGCCAAGGGCCTCCAGAGGTGAGAGAGAGTCCTCACTAGGGAGAAAGAAAGGCTTCCTGGGAGAGGTGGCATTTGGGCTGCACCTATAAAAATTACCGTGGGAGATGCAGGGGAAGGGTCCTCCTGGAAGGAAGGAGGCATGGGCAAAGTGACAAGGTGAGAGAGGCACTGTGCCACCTTGGAGTCACCAACCTCTTCATCTGGCTCCGTCCCGAGACCCTAGGCTCCTGTAAGTCAGGGGCAGGTCACGTCCCTCCCTCCCCGCCCCGCAGCAGCAGCGCTGGCCTGACCCAGAGCAGACAGGTAGCCAGCACGCACTGCTTTGACTCATTCAGCTCATTCCGCGTGTCTACTTGGCCAGAGCCCAGGATGTGGTAACACAAATGAAAACAGGAACACGCAAATATTGAGCATCTACCACACGCTGGGTCCCTGACACGAACAATCTCAGGAGCCCTCAAAACAACGTGGCCGTGCTCACAAATGGGGAGACCGAGCTGCCCAGGGTCACACCGCCAGAGACTGGCAGAGGCAGCGTTGAGCCCAGGGCGGCCGGCTCTGGGGTCTGGAGGAGGTGAAATGCTGCTCCTCCTCCCAAGGAGGCGTCTTCGTCCATCCCAGCTGCTGTGACAAAGACACCATCACTAGGGCTTAAACGACAGACGTTTATTTCTCACAGTTCCGGAGGCTGGACGTCCAACCAAGATGCTGGCTCATCTAGAGTCTGGTGGGGACCTGCTTCCTCATAGCCAGCCTTCTCACTGTGTCCTCACGGGGAGGAAGGGGCAGGGAGCTGTCTGGGGTCTCTTTTACAAGGACACTAACCCCATTCGTGGGGGCTCCACCCTCATGACCTAATCATCTCCCGAGGGCCCCCCTCCAAATGCCATCACATTGGGGATTAAGTCATCAGTCATCAAGATTCATCCACACATGAATGTGGGGTGTCGGGGGCCCCCACAGACATTGAGTCCGCAGCAGAGGTCCAGGTCGGTGGGGGGGCAGGCGAGGACTCAGAGACCCACAGCCGGCCCGGGTGACGGGTGTGTGGACTCACTGCTGGGGCCCCGGGGAGCGGACCCAGCTGTGTGGGAGGGCCCCGGATGCCCCAGAGAGGAGGCGATGCTGCAGCCGGGTCTGGAAAGACCCGCTGGAGTTTGCTGAACTGAGGAGGAAAAGAAGGGCCTTGCAGGCTACGGGAACGGGACCTCAAAGGGAGGCATGTGGGGATCGGCCAGGGCACCTGGCGCCTCGGAGGGGCTGAGGGGGAGATGTCATGAAAGCAAGATTGGGCTTGCACTGGATCCCCCAGCCCTGGGGAGCCACGGAAGGCTGTGGAGCAAAGCAGTGACCTCATCAGATGCATCTTTGGAGATGTCACTCGGGGCAGCGTCACTGTCAGGGACACTAGAGGCAGCAAGGCCAGTGGTGAGGCTGTTAGAAACGAATGGCCGAGACCAGGCCTTTGCATCCCCACGGCCTGGCCCACAGTAGGGGCCTCCATGGTTTTCTAGCAGCTGAATGAATGAAGTACGAGCACCCCCCCGGATCGGCCACAGAGCGCATTTAGCTGAACCATCTGTGGAGTCCCGTCGTTTCCCCGCACCTTGGTGCTCGATTAAAGCATCAGAGACTGAGTCCACCATCAAGGCAGCCCATTTGCTTCAGTGAAATTAACCGTCCTGTCCTCTCAAAGCCCAGGCCCTGTGCACAGTAGGGCTCCACAGACACAGGGCGGCCTGGCCACCGCAGCACCCCGGGAGGCGGCTGGGAGGCCCCTCACGCCCGGCAGGCCTCCGCCAGCTGCGCGTCCCGTTCCCGAGACCTGGGAGGGTCAGCAGCCCCGGGGCCCAGCTGGGCACGGTCTCCACAGCTCAGCTGACTCTGGCTGGGCCCGAGGCCTGGAGACGCCCGGGACCTCTCCTGGCGCTGGAAGTCTCCTGATGCCCAGTTACGCAGAACACGCTTCACGCTGCAGACAAAGGCCCTGATCCGCAGAGCAGCCGCCTCACAGGGCCTGGACGGCGCAAGCCAAGTGGGGTGTGCTCAGCGAAGGCTGCAGCACACAGTAGGAGGCCCGTTCCACAGCTTTCTGTTCTGTCGAATAGTCCTCGTCCCCCACAAACTCAGGAAAGTCCGGGAGGAGGGGCGACTGGTGCTGGCTGAGCACCGACTGTGCCTGTGTCAGCTTATTTGAGTCTCTCAGCATCTGCACAGGGCTGGTGTCACCATCCCAATTTTAGAAAACAGAGGCTCAGAAACAGGAGGCAACCTGCACAGGGACATGCAGGCAAGACGTGGCTGCTGAGAGCCTGGCTTTAGCACCGTCTTAGTGTCCGGGGGCTATCGGACCAAAACACCACAAACCAGGGCGCTTAAAACAACCAAGATTTCCCCTCCCCCAGTCTGGAGGCCAGAAGTCTGAATCAAGGAGGGGGTGGGGCTGGCCTCCCTCCGGGGCTCCAGGGGAGGGTCCTTCCTGCCTCTTCAGTGTCTGGGGGCTGCAGGGGTCCCTGGCCTTGTGGCCGCCTCGCCCCAGTCTCTGCCCCCATCTTCACACAGCCTCCTCTGTGTCTCCGACCTCCCCTCCTTTGTAAAGACACCAGGCATTGGCTTGGGGCCACCCTGCTCCAGCTGGACATTCTCTCAACTAGACGACACCTGCAAAGGCTCTATTTCTGGCTAAGGTCACAGTCACAGGTCCCAGGTGGGCATGACTTTGGGGGGCACCGTTAAGCCAACTCCAGACCCCACGGTGCCTCCTTCCCCACACGTGGCTTCCCTGAACTTCCCAGCAAACCCGGCAGAGACGGCCCGCTCACGGGGAGAACGGAGGCGGCGCACGGCTGTGAGCTCATGTCGGTCATGCTTGACAGCCGCCCCACAAAAACTTTCCGTCTGTTCCCTCCTGGAGCTCGGGGCTCCACAGGGCTCCTTTCTGGAGGTCACGTGTGTTCACGAAGAGAGCGGGCGACTCTCAGTGGCATCCATTTCCACCAGGTCCCCATGCATCTGGAACTTTCCAGGACATCTGGCGGGGAGGCTCCTGGCCAAGGAGGGAGTTGCTCACAGCCATCACTCTCCTCGGGGAGCTACAACTCATGGCCGGGGCCGGGCCAACTCTGCGAGGCCCCATCAGACCCGAGCCGTGGCCTCTGGCTGACCTTTCCGTGGCTCCCACAGACACGAAGGTTCTGGAGTCTCCCAGGTGGGCCCAAGGATTTGGGGGGATCTTGGGAGCCCCGACACCCAGGGACACAAGCTCACTTACAGCAAGTTCTTCCTGCGAAGGACTAAAGACAGATGCTGCGTGGAAACGAGAAGACCCCATCGGCCAGGCCACAGGCTGCGGCGAGGGTGGGGACCCCCTCTGCATAACCTGGCCCCACAAACGCCCTCCTCGTGGCACAGGCAGGAGGACAAACTCCAGGGGCGGTGGCCCTTGCTGGGGAGCATGTGACACCTGAGGCAGGTGCAGGCGGGAGGAAGAGGAGGAGGGGTGAGATAGAGGACAGAAGGGGCCAAGGGAGCGAAGGGCAGAGGGCGTCTGAGGGTTCATTCTCCCCCATCCCAGGGGAAGTCTGCATGGGCAGCCAGGTATGGTGCGGAGCAGGACCAAAACGAACAGGCCAGAGCAGGCATTTCTCAGTACCCAGCTGAGTCCTGATCAGAGCCTGAGCTTGGGGACAGGCTTCTTAGCTATGCCACCAAAAGCACAACGCAAAAAAGACAAAATTGATAAGTTGCACTTGGTCAGATTTAAACACTTCTGCTCTTCAAAAGACACTATAAAGAGAACTTTTTAAAAAGACAAGCCACAGACGGCAAGAAAATATTTGCAAATCATATATATATATATGATAAAGGCCTTGCATCCTGCATGTATAAAGGACTCTCAGAACACAGGAACAAGGACAAAAGCAATAACTTAAAGAATGGACACGGGGTTCTAACAGACACTTCCCCAAAGAAGACAGACATAGGCACGGCAAGTGAGCACAAAAAGAGATGCTGGACGTCATCAGTCATGAGGGAAATGCAAATCTAAACCACAGTGAGATAGCACCACACACTGATTAGAATGGTGAAAGTTAAAAAGACGCACCACACCAAGTGCTGGTGAGGATGGGGAGGAACTGAAACTCTCACTCACTTTCATTGTTGGTAGCCATGTAAGACAGTACAACAGTCTGGTGGTTTTTTCAAAAGTTAGACATGATTCAGCCATTGTACTCCTACATATTTACCGGAGAGAAATGAAAGCATATGTCCCCAAAAAGACTTGTATGGAATGTTCATAGCAGCTGTATCTGTAATAGCCAAAAACTGGAAACAAACCAAATGTCCATCAATGGCAAATGGATCAACAGATAGCAGGTTGGAAGGGACAGATGGTTGACCGATACATGTGACAACACGGATCAATCTCAAAATAACCGTGCTGAGTAGACGAGGAAGACAGGAGCATGAACCCCGTGTGATGCTGCTGACAGCAGAGTCGGGGAAGGCAACTGGTCCCTGGTGGCAGGAACGGTGGTTACGGGGGCAGGTGAGGGATGATGGGAGGCACGAGGAAACCTGGGGGCTGATGAACACGTTCCCCACTGTGGTGATGTTTCATGGGGCACACAGATGTCAGTTATCAGACTGTACACGTCAAATATGTGCTATTTCTTGCTTGTCAATCAACCTCAATACCACCTTTCTTAAACCCTGCCCAGGGCTGGCACATCCCACGAGCTCACGCTGAGCTGTCGCTCTGGAGACACTGAGCGGCATGACTGAGTCACAGCAGTAGGTCCATTCACATCTTCTCGTTGTAGATTTGTCAGGGTTTCCTGTTGAAAATCCATCTTTGCAGCCTAAAATCTTCACAGATCGGGGCAGGGCAAACTCACATAGAAGGTGGAGGCCACGGAAGCCCCCCTCCCAACCCTGCGAGCGAGCAGGAGGCCCAGGGGGCCCCAGGGCCCATGTCTCTGCGTTTCTGGAACAGGAACTGCTCAGGTGGGGGCCCTCGCAGGACTCCTGGCCCAGGGGTCCACAAACCACGTGCAGAACGAAATCTTTTGCAAAAGGCAACTCGTAAAGCAGACAGAAGCTGTGCCTTATTAGTATGCAAATGTATTTAATAATGTCCATTTCAACAGCCAATCACTGTGGGCGGGGCTGCCTGAGAGATCAGTCGGGGCCGCCCTGGTATGCCTACAGGGGAATCCAGGTCCAGACAGGAAGGGTGTGTCCCCTGCAGAACCCGCCCCCCGGAGGCGCACACAGGCCTGAATTCTACCATCTGTGAGTGTGCAGCGCGACACGCTCTCAGGGCTCAGACGCACGCATACCCAAGGCCGGGGCACTTTCACACATGGTCCCTGTTCAAAAAAGGTAGGCCACCAGCCAGGGAAGGTGTCCGGGCCCCAGGGCTTAGGCTGGGTGCGCACATCTTCATTAGTGTTTAAACAGTCTAACGACTTTCCAACTGAAATTCCAATCAAACGTCGGTGGCACCCCGGAAGTCCTGAGAAGGAGCCCCGAGCTTCAGAACCCACGTTTCATCCTGACATCCCGTTTTGTTAATGGGCAGCTAAGGCCTGGAGAGGCGTGCCTTCCCCAGGGACCCGCCCTATGCTCTGGCAGCAGGAACAGGAAGTACCCTGGCCCTGGAAGGACACCTGGGGCCCTTCCTTGTTGCTCCCCAACTCACGGCCTGCTCATCAAGTCAGGAGGAAGGGCTACACTGCAGAAAACACTGCCTGCACTCACGCAGCCAGGCCCCGCTGCTCCAGCCAAGCTGACCCACCAGGCTCTGGAGCCAGCAGAGAGGGTTCCAATCTCCGTCCACCACTTAGTAGCTGTGTGACCTCCGACAACTGCTTAACCTCTCTGTGACTCGGTTCCCTCATCTCTAAAATGGGGATGACACTGGTAGCCAATCCATGAGATGCTGAGGAGACCCAACATGATGGTACAGGCGCCCTGCGAGCCGAGGCCCAGCCGTCAGCTCTTCACACGGGGATATCTCCAACCCCCTGCCTCTGGTGGTCCTCAATGCCACCCCTGTTCCTCAAGGCCTTTCTCCCCAGCTCTAAGTTCCCCAGATCGACCCGTCCTCTAACCTCCCATCCTCTAACCTTCTCTAGGAAGCCTTCCTCCCTGCATAGAGTGGAAAATTCATTGGTTTTGAGTTCCAATCCCACCATTTCTTTTCTTTTTTTTTTTTTTTTTTGAGGAAGATTAGCCCTTAGCTAACTGCTGCCAATCCTCTTCTTTCTGCTGAGGAAGACTGGCCCTGAGCTAACATCCGTGCCCATCTTCCCCTACTTTATATGTGGGATGCCTACCACAGCATGGCTTGCCAAGCGGTGCCATGTCCGCACCTGGGATCCAAACCAGCAAACCCCGCGCTGCCGAAGTGGAACGTGCGAACCTAACTGCTGCACCACCGGGCCAGCCCCCAATCCCACCATTCCTAAATGCCATGATCTTCATCAATTCGGCCCCCTCCCCGAAGCCAGTCCCCTCCTCTGCCCTGTGGGAGTGACCTCATGGCCTGCAGAGCTGCCCAGAGGGAACAGGCGGGGACACGGAACGGCCTGCCTGGCGCCTGCCGAGCTCCGACACGGCGACGCTCATGGTCAGGTTGTGCAGCCTGGACTATGAGCTGCACGCGGGCGGGCTGACTGCCCCCGGGACCCCTCTCCCTGAGCTGAGAGGAGAGGCCTCATCTCCAGGGAGTGAACTGAATTCAGTCCCCGCTGCTTTGCAGCTCCATTTCAGAAGAACTAAAAACGGGAAAAATAGCTCAAAACTTTTAGCAGCAAGCCGAAGCCACGCCTGCGTGGAGGGCTCCCACTTCAAAGGCTTCAGGAAACAAGCCCCTGTCTCTGTCCTCGTGTCACTGTGAAGTCCAAGCCAGCTCCCGAGTGGAACAACATCACGCGAGGGGAAGGCCCCACCTTCGGCCGCCCCGAGGGTGGCGGCTCCCGCGTGGTTTCCGGCTGCATAAAGAGTGCTGTGAATCCCTGAGTCCCCGTTGCTAGGAGACGAGCCAGAGTCAGAGCCCTAACCTCCATCCCCAGGGGCCTCCGATTCGCTAGGCGACCTGGGGTGCGTCATTGACCTCTCTGGGGCTGCTCCACGTCAGCACACAGGAGATCAACACCCACCGGCCAAGGAGGCGCGGCTGTGCACCAGAGCGTGCCCAGTCCTTTAGCCCCTACCAGTGCCAGCGAGCGTGCCATCAAGGGCCTCCGGGCTGGCGGGGCGCTGGACCCAGACACCCACAGTCCAGCGTGCAGGGCCGGGATGCACAGAGGGTGGCAGAGGGAAGGAGGATTCGCAGGCTGCTCCAGAAAAGCCCCATGATGGAGGAAACCACCAGGTGAGCCTCGTGTAAGGAGGAGGAGCAAACAGCCACGTGAACAGCGGACCCCAGGACTCGGGAGGAATCTGGGGGGACAGGAGCCCTTGGCATGGGAGGCGTAACACCATGGGCACGTGTGGACGGAGCTCCTCTTTGTGGACCAGGCCGGGTTTCTGCTGGAGAGGCAGAAGGAAGAGCAGAGAGAGGAGGGACGGCAGGGGCGTGAGGACGAGACGTGCTGGGGGCGGCAAGGAGCCGGGGCTGCCGAGGCAGAGCAGCCGACAGACCCCTTTAGGAACAGAGATGCCGCCAGCCCCCCAGGGTTGCTGGTGTGTCTGCAACATACAACCCAACAGCACCCCCCTCCTGAGTAAGTCATCAACTCACCAATGCTCCCCGTGACAGGCCAGGCTGACATTATTCTAGAAACCCAAGAAGGGGGTAGGGTTCCCACAAGGACCAACCTGGTGCACAAGAGAGGAGCGGCACCCGCCCCAAATGCTGAACCAGGCCCAACCAGGGGCCGGCTTCCCTGCCTCAGATGGGCAGGCTTAACCTCTTTAACCCCAAGCATGTGGGTCAGAAGAGCCCTCTCCCGTCCCCAGGAAAGTGACCAGAGACGCTGACAGGAGGGGAAGCTGCTCAGGCAGAGCCTGAGGTCACCAGGTGAGCCGGCACAGAGGAGGGGAGAGGATAGGCGGGGCACAGGGTGCCAAGCTTTCACCACCATCCTGGGTGGGGGCTCTGGGCCCGCGAGGGGGTCTGAGAGGGTGGCTAAGGAAGCATCCTGGGTGGGGAACACCCCCACACCCTGACCTGCAGCCGGGTCCACACGGCCTAGCTGTACCAGCTGCATGGACAGAGGGGCCTAAGAGGCCAAAGAGGGCCTGGGAATAAAGAAAAAGGCAGAGCCCCCCACTACTGATGCACAGACACACATGAACACACATGCACACAGCCACACCCTGTGCACGGCTTCTCA